>NC_092528.1:29532500-29805000 GCF_037038585.1 Patagioenas fasciata | reverse complement strand
GGGTAGGTGGGGGGTGACTTACGGTCCAGGCTGGTTTCCCTGCGCAAGCCCACGCGCGCTCCCGCCGAGTTTCTCTTCCTCCTTATTGTAAAGTGAAGCGAAAGGCAAGTGTGCGGGACCCAGAGGTCACTGGGGATGTCCCGCACACCGGGCAGGGCCACCGACAGCAAACGCACCAAATGGTGTGCTAAAGCAGCTTTCCTCGGGCACTCGGTAAAATTAGACCTTCCCTCTTCGCTGTATCAACCACCAGCTCCTCCTTAGCGGTAAAATATTATTATAAAAATAAATAGACAGTCGAGGGGAAAAAAGGATCAATGCAAAATAAATTACCCCAATTCTCAGTGGTGCAAAAGGCTCTGACCCATCGCAGCCTCTTCATTCGTGACTTTCAGGTTTTGATGCCCAATTTATTGCAGATGGAGCGATCGCCACAAACAGCTGTCAGAAGAGGCCGACCATCGCGCCGGCCACCGCCGGCCCCACCACGGCTTCCTAACAACGGCACAGCCGGGGAAGAAACTTGCCTTCAAAAGAAAAGTGAAATAGCTACAGCTGTATGTAAAACAAGTAAAGAAAAAGGGAATTGAAGGGTTTCGCGTGGATCTCCTGAGCTGACAGCAGCCGTTTCCAGGCAGCTGGCTCCATGCTGCTCTGCTCCCATCAGCAAAACTGTGGCCAGAGCTGTGGGAGAGCAGGAATTTTCCCAGGTGTTGGGCTCAGCCAGTTCAGAAAAAACTCCCATTGGACACTCGAGGAGTTTTGTTGGAGAAAGCAGCACCCACGGCTGCAGGGGACTGACCCTCCCGAAGCTGGCGAGGGGCTCTGCAGAGCTCTGTGCCTCCAAAATCATCCTGAGATATTTTACATCCATGTTGCGGTGTCAGACCAGCCATCCCGCACCTTCCCTCTGCCTTAGAACACGAGATCTGGGGAGAAGAGGGACACTCACCCCATGTTCACGCAGCAGGTGCAGAGACCTTCACTTTATGGATTGGAAGAGGTTGTGCAATCATATTCAGGGTCCTTGGAGTCCAGCATCACACCTGCAGCTTAGCAAGCCCGCTTGGAAATGGTTTGTGTCTCCTGCAAAGCCCTGGCAGCAGCTGGAGGTGGCCACGAGCACAACAAAGCCGCTGGGCTGTGGGTGCTGTTACCGGGAAAAGGACCCAGCACCTGGAAGTGCCCCAGGCCCTGTCCGCACAGCAAACACGGGGTGTCTTCTGCCCCCAGTTTGAATTTGCTTCTTGGAGCCAACCCCCTGTTACAGCCCGGGGAAAAACAACTGGCGGTCGCATCCCAACCTAGCGCTCAATCTGTGGTGCCCAGCACACACGCTTTCAAGTGATCCCCTTTAATACTCTGTACTCTATAAAATCCAATATTGCAAATCTGTTCTTAATCAAAACCATGAGCAGAACCTGGGGACAGCTGAAGACTCATTTATAGTGCCACCATACATTTTCTCCTCTCCATACTGTCTCCTCCATGCTAGCAGCGGAATCATAGAATTGTTTAAGTTTGAAAAGACCTTTAAGATAATTGAGTCCAACCATTAGCCCACCCCTGGCACTGCCCCATGTCCTGAGAACCTCACGTCCGTCTGTCCAGCCCTCCAGGGATGGTGACTCCAGCACTGCCCTGGGCAGCCTGTTCCAATGCCCCACAGCCCTTTGGGGAAGAAATTGTTCCCCAGATCCAACCTCAACTTCCCCAGCACAACTTGAGGCCATTTCCTCTGCTCCTGGTGCTTGTCCCTGGGGAGCAGAGCCCGACCCCCCTGGCTCCAAGCTCCTTTCAGGCAGTTCAGAGAGCAAACAGGGTGACGTCCCCGCCATGGGACATGGGTTGCCCCAACTTACGTGCTCAGCAAGTTTCTTTACGAGCAGCAGCTTCCTCTTCCAGCACGGGACGACCCAGACGTCAGCCAGCACGGAGCCAGCAGAGAGCCCAACGGGAACGATCATTACACATCTACAGAAGAAAAATGAAACCCAACTTGGCTGAGCACAGCTCACAGTTATTTTGCACATGGGCGAAATGCAGCTCCCTGTGCTCACCGGCAGGAATGAGCCAATGTGTGCAGCTTCCCAGGACCTGACGGGGAATCTGCTTCTCTAGGCAATCACACAGGCTTCGGGAAAATAGCTGGAAATAGCTTAAGGATAATTATACAGCTTCAAACAGTTCAAATGTGATGTTTCTTTCATACTCTAATCACAACAAATCCAGAAATGTCCATGTTGATTATTTTAAAATCAAACCAAAATTTGCTACATCTACATGAAAAATAATATTTCACACATTAAATAACTTCAATCTCTGTTGTGTGACCCACGTTTTTTTGCCCACTGACCACCTGCAGAGCTGCAACCGCAGCCAAGCTCAACACACAGCACATACAGCACAGGAGGGGCTGAGGATGCAAAGGCAGATGCTGGACTTGGGACCATCGGCTTCTCCTTTGCCCATGCTAAAGCCCATGGCCAGGTGTGAAATGAGTCATTAACCCACCGCAGCGTCCCCTATCGTATTTAGTGGAAACCAGCTAAAGAAAACCAGCTCTCAGACCCTGCTCCAAGCGCTCGTGCCAGCTCTCCAAGCTCGCAGCAGGTTAAAGCTGTGCCAGGAGAGATGCACATCCAACTGGTGGCAATTAAATATTAATAAAAACCTTTTTTTGTGGTGGCTTTCACATAGCATTCGTTAGGATTCAAACTCGTTTAATGCTTCCTAGTCTTCCCATACAGGCATAGCAAAGCCCCATGGCCCCATGCAATCCTTCCCCTTTTTGTTGCTGAGGCTGAGGCAATCTGTGATTTGAAATCAGAGCAGCTGCTGCAAATGTCTTTAATGTTCTCATTCACGATGATTTTAAGAGCTGGAGGCTGCTTTGCCTGGGAGGTGGCGCCTTCCCCAGGGCTCCAGCAAATGGAGCAAACAAATATTTGTGGTGCGGAACGCTGCAAGTCGAATGGCACTTGCTCACACATGTGATCCATAGTTTACTCACACTCCACTCACGTGTAATCCTTACCCCTAGGAGCACATCAGCTGCTCTGTTCCCTTCTGGTGAGCACTGCAGGGTCTGGGATGTCCCTGCCTGTCCCTCCTGCACCTGGCAGACAAAATACCAGCCTGTGATGCCACAGACGCTGGGTTTCACTCATGTGAAGACATTATTTTCTTCTTATATTAATAACTGACTCAGTGGAAATACCTGTTTCCTTTCCCACCAAGCCCTAAAGGCTGTAATCTCCTTCTGGTCAGGGCTTCATTTCACTGAGACTACTGGGTTTTTTTAATGCTCACCAAGGTCTAAAACAAAATTAAATGTGTCCCTGTATAGACACCACCTGCCAGGGGAACGCTCAGCCCGGGGGACAGTGGAGCCAGTGATGCTCCCCATCGCAGAGTGCATTGTCCCAGCACAAAATCCCCTGCTGAGCATTCCCCAGGGGGATGGGATGCTCCAAAATACGTGTTCTTGGACCTGGAGCTCAGTTCCCTCTCCTAGCAGGGAATGCTCTGAGCGTGAGTCACACCAGCAGCTCTCTGGGTATCCCCAAGCACCGAGACTCTGAGCTCTTCATCTCGGTGCGCGTTCTCGGGTGTTGAATCATCACCTCGCTCTGCGCCCAAACTGTGGGCATTTTCCCTATCCTGCTTCTTCGGGTTGGGGTTAAGGGTTGAATTCATCATTAACGTGATTCAGACAATCAGGTTGCATCCAAGGAATACAAAAAATGCGCTGTTGCATCTCCTGGTCAATCAATATCAACGCTGCTTGTTTTTTTTCCCCTTGTGCGGCATCACTGCCAGGTGAAATGGTAAAAAATAAGCAGCAAGAGGAGAGCAAAATGATCGTCACCCCTTTCATCCATCACAGTCCTCCTGCAAGCCCAGCAGCTCCGAGCCGCCGCATCTGAACCGGCCAGAGCTTCTGCACCCGCAGACAGGAGGCAAAAGGGATGGATGAACACAAAAAAAGCACCCAGAGCTGAGAAACGCTGCAGCGGGTAGAAACTGAAAGCGAGAGCGAAAAAGAGAGCGTGGAAAGTGCTGGCAGCGCTGCGCTCGGCAGAGGCCAGCACTCCCTCCCCACACACGAAACCGCGGGAACCACGGACGCCAGCCGAATTACTCACCAGGGTGTTTTCGGGTGTAGGGTGGTGGAGATGATGAGGAGACAACAGAGGATCTCTTAGCGGTGCGGAGGTGCTGGGGTGATGGGAGGGAGGCAGCGCTGCTCCGTGCTCTGATGGAGGGACCAGGGGATGAACGTGGTGGCACCCACCGCACTGCAGCACCATCCAGCCCCATGAAGGTCCTCACAGGAGCTTTTTACTTCTATTAATGTCATAAAACTTAAAAAAAACCAAAACCAAAACAGGGTTGATGGATAGTCTTACCCACACCACCACAAAGTCAGAGAATTGTTTAGGTTGGAAAAGACCTTTAGGATCATCCAGTCCAACCATTAACCCAACACTACCAAGTCCATCTCCACCCCATGTCCCTGAGAACCTCATGTCCATCTGTCCAACCCTCCAGGGATGGTGACTCCAGCACTGCCCTGGGCAGCCTGTTCCAATGCCCCACTGCCCTTTGGGGCAGAAATTGTTCCTAAATCCAACCTCAACCTCCCTGGGTCCAACTTGAGAAGAGTCAAGAGGTACAGGTGGTGGACACCCACGTCCTTATGGGTTTTGGTGCCAGGACTGTGGGTTCACGAAAGCCACTTTGACTCAGAAATAACATTCAATTGTGTGACTTCAGCTTTCAAGTCAATGAAACTTCGGAGTATGCTCTGAGTTACATTTTCAGGGGATTCCTCAATGAATAAGCACTAACAGCCAAAAAAACACCAGGCGAGTTTCACGTCTTTGCTTTTCCATTTTATGGAGTCATCAGTTTCCAATGTAGATCAGAAGCAAAGTTCTGTCAGTGACGCTATTTTGGGAAGATATCTGAGCCCAGATCTTTTGAAAAAATTATCCAGGAGCAAAAAAATGATCCATGATCGATCCTTCATATGTCCTGAGAGTGGTAAATAGTGTAAAAATTGGCTTAATTTACTGAAGCATCCAGAAATCTTATTCTACACAACATTTTGCTGTTCTTTTTATGTATTAACAGTAACTATCTACAATTAACTGTCAGCCTAGCTGTGATATAATCATACTGCAGCTCTAATTTATATATGTACATAATTATTCTATAATTATGTACATATATAAATTATTTTGTAATTATATGTAATTATAACTACTGGGAATGGGACTCTCCTGCAAATAACCCATCTCTTCCTATTGAAGACACATTACAAGTTGCTACTTGACCTTCATGAAGGGTTTGGAAGCTGGCCTGCTAACCCAGAAAATTCATGTTATTTGATATGGACAGGAGAAATAACATTACACAAATGAAGAAAATATTAGGAAATACCCCTCAGCACCCATTTCACCACAGCGTGTGGCTAAGGATGGAGGGGACGGGGTGTGATGTTTTTCATATGTAGCTTACCCTGAAAGCAAGGGGGTCTTCATTTCTCTTGGGTTTTGGGAGCAAGCATGGAGAGAAAGATGAGATTTGTGTTTGTGCAAGGGGAGAGAAGGCAAGCCAAGACTGAAATCAAAGGCTAGCAGCCCATCGCCTCGTGTCAACACGCGTTTCCAGGAACCTCCCTGTTTTGTAGAACAGTTGTGGCTGGAGAAGATCCTATTGCTCATCCCTTGATGCGCAGTCCTCAAAACTAAACTGAACTGAGGGGATTGGGGGTTTTGGCTTTTTCTAATTGGGTTTCTTTATTCTTATTATTTTCCCTTTCCTTTTCAAATAGGATTTTTAAGTATTGTTTCAGCTGAGCGCAGCATAGCCAAGAACAGAGTTTCACCCACCTTTGACTACAATATAGTCAAAATATAATTTTAGAGCTGGACCCAGAACGGTTCTTATTTTTCTCGGGAGGTTAATTTATGGTTGAAATAAAGCCAGTGGAATTACATTTTCTGATGTAATATCATACATCTTCTAACAGTTTCCATAGATTATGGTATGTGATCACTGCATTGTGTCTCTAAATGTGTACATGGTACACCCCAATCTTTGTTACTTTAATAACAAATGCATCGCTCCACCTGTATAATCTTCATTTGCCCAAAGAGATGGGTACCCAAGATCAAGACACCATATGCAATAAAAATAATTCGGATTTTTCAGTTTCAAAAGAACTCACTTTTAAGTTTTGGATGCTGCTGACAAAGAAAATATTATTACATCTAACTTTGCAAAGTAATATTCAGATCTGGCAGTCTGTATATAACCACTGAGGAACATCAAAGCCCAGTCCATAGATGGACAATTATTCCCATGCACAGTAATTATCGAGATGCTTCCTTCAGAGTCAAAACTGGTCAAATATAGGATGTTCTGAGATGAAGGAGACAGATGGATGAGGTTAGGCATGAAAAACAGACGTAACATCTGCCCAAAACAAACATAGTGTTGAGATTTTATTACTTCATTGCTAGGACCCAGCAGTTAACACCTTAGACTTTGCTTTGAGGTAAATCTAAATTGAAAGTGCCTTACGCAAAGGAGCAGAAACTCAACGTGTTGCCCATCCAAACCAGCACAACCACCACATTAACATCATGTTCAGCATCTGCCCTGGGGGCTCTCACCGCAGTACCTGTGGAATTGCTGCTGCGGGAGGATTCGGGTGTACAGAGTGTTTGTAAGTGCTGGAGCTTCAATGGGTCTCCAGATTCATCACCTCTGATCCTGCAAGAGCTGAACAAGGATCTTGAGCAGCCCAGCGTTGCAAGGACTTCAGTTTCATATGCTACCAGGAAAATGAATGAGTGGTGAGCAAGGTATCATTCAGGCATGGTTCTTCATAGATAAATGAGAAAAAAACCTTCCTATTTGTAAAACAGCAAATGCAGCAACATTCAATTATTTCTTCTTCTACCAGGAAAAGGTGCACTCACCAGTGATAGGACATATTCCATTTTATCAGGAAATTAAGCCCACCCCATGTTTCAGTAATATATCATTCAACTGTTGGGCTGAGGGAGCTTTGGCCAAGAAAGCCTTTCTGCTTTGGAAACACCTGTGCAACAACTCCTTGCAAATTATCTGTGAGCCACATATCATAAGAGAGAGAAATTATGTGAAGAAAGCAAAATATATCTCAAGATTTTGAGTAAAAGGGAATCAGAAGTGTCCTACTTGCACGGCCGTCCTACTTGTGTAGCCTGTATTTTACAACTGGGGGCTGCTGGGGGCCCTTTGAGCTAAATTTTCCTCCTTTAGGACAAAGAACCTGAACTAATTCCCCAGTACATGCCTAAGAGCAGCATGGGAATGCCATAAACAAGAAGCTGCTGTCTGAATTGTGCATCGTTGTCCTACCTGAAGAGAAACCTCATGCCCTGCTGTTGCTGACAACGCTGTGACCGAGCGTTGGGCAAAGAAACCTGGAAAGCCAAACCGGTGCCTTTTCAAGAACATGCGTGCAAGCGTACGCTGAAGGTCTCTCTCACTTCTGTGTCAGAAAATAAGAATCTCCTACACAAGATTAAAACCACAGCCCACTGCTTAACGAGTAGTGCAGAAATGGAAAACACACAGTGAAATGGGAAAATTATGCAGCGCTGGTATTCTAGCAAAACGAGTCTCTAGACACACCACAACCTTCTTATGGGAAACAAGGTGTCTCTTAAAATAAAAAGAATCTGAAAATGCAATATAAAACTCTTGATTCATCCTGCTCCCTTTCAAGCCAATAGCAAAACTCCCATTGACTTCACAGCAGAGCCAACAGATGAAAAAGTCCTCTACAGCCTCTTGGTCAGGCTAAGAATGGCCATGTGCAATATGAACTAATATTGACGTATTTGGGGATTATACCAAGTATACCAGCAAAAAGCAAGTTTCCAGGCAGGTTTTCAAGAATATACATTAATGACATCTCAGCATTATAGAATCACAGAATGGTTTGGGATGAAGGGACCTTCCTAGCTCCCCAGTGCCACCCCTGCCATGACAGGGACATCTTCACCAGCTCAGGTTGCTCAGAGCCCCGTCCAGCCTGGCCTGGGATGTCTCCAGGGATGGTTCATCCACCACCTCTCTGGCCAACCTGGGCCAGGCTCTCACCACCCTCAGGGCAACAATTCCTCCTCATGTCCAGCCCGAATCTCCCCTATTTTAGTTTAAAACCATCACCCCTCTTTGCTTTGGCCTTCACCCACGCTCAAAGCTCAAATTTGGGTCAGGACCATAGAATCATTTCAGTTGGAAGAGACCCTCAGGATCACCAGGTCCAACCATAACCTAACTCTAGCACTAAACCACGTCCCTAAGAACCTCATCTAAATGTCTTTTAAACTCCTCCAGGGATGGTGGCTCCAGCACTGCCCTGGGCAGCCTGTTCCAATGCCTGACGACACTTTCCATAAAGATTTTTTTCCTAATATCCAATCTAAACCTTCCCTGATGCAACTTGAGGCCATTTCTTCTTGTCCTATCACTTGCTGCTTGGGAGAGGAGATCAACACCCTCCATGCTACAACCTCCTTTTTAGGTAGTTGTAGAGAGCAATAAGGTCTCCCCTCAGGAGTAACAACAAGAGGAAGGATGGATGTCCTCATAATACACTGGACTTGGAACAGGGAGACGAAATTATAGGTTTTGACAATAAAAAATGGAAATGGAAAAAGCTTATCTATGCGCCATACACGTTGAAAAGTTTAACCGTGTGTCATACACACGCACTTTAAGTCATTCTTACCTTTTCTATAAGCTCAGTGCACGGGAATGCTCCTGAACACGGGACTTTCATTCCCCACAAGTGCCACAGCTGCCCCGCAGCACCCCCCGGAGCAGGGGTGTGGGGCCAGCACCCCCGTCCCCTGTCCCCGTCCCCGCTCCCCGCCCGCGGTGCCGGGATTCCCGGCTGCCCCCGGCCCGGCTCCCCGAGCGGCTGCTGGAACGGAAAGGAGAGGAGGGGGAAATCCCGCTGCCGCCGCCCCTATAAGAGCCGCGGCGGCCCCGCCGGTCCCTGCAGCGTTCCCTGGGCAGCAGCGATGGCACAGCGCGGTGACAGCGACACCGGCGGGCGGGCAGCGCCCCCTAGCGCCGCCACCCGGCCCTGGGCGCTGCTGCCCGCGCTCTGCCTGGCCCTGGCCTTGTCACCCGCCGTCCGGGCGATGCCGCCGCCGTCCTCCCCCCTCGCCGAGACGATGAACCGCTCCCGGGAGCTGCTGGCGGCCGCCAGCGCCTCCATCCACCGGCTGAAGGTGTGCGGGGTGAGGGGGCTGCGGAGGCGGGCATGGGGCAGGGAGGGTACCCGGGAGGATGCTGATGGTGGCTGCAGGTACCCAGGCAGGCACATGCTCTCTGCAGGTCCGCTTTAAGCCTCAATAACTGGTCTTTCCTTTCACGCCTCACTTGACCAGCCCTTTGGGATGAGGTTTTGCTCAGTTGTCTTTCTCAACCCGTGCTCGCTCACCCTCCCAAAAACACACTCATCATTCGCAGCACCAGCGGATATGAGCGCTCTCTGTTTTAAATGTGGTCTTTCTCTGAAGCCCCTGCAAAGCTGGCTCAGAAAGCACTTGCTCCTGACTTTGGGTTGGTGCTGTAGCATTTTCCACACTAAAGCTCCCTGGCAGCAGTGTCAAGGGGATTTTATTTTTGCTAAAATTCCCTGCTATTGTTACAAACTTTATCTCAGATAACCACAAAAAAACCCCGGCACTGCATAGGTGCGTTGTTCTGCACTTGCAGTGGGCCAGCGAGCGCTGCTAAATGTCTGTGCAGATGGTATTAGTAATATTTTTCACTTTCTATGAGATACTTTACATTTGCAACTACAGCGACATAAAGTTCTCAATAGATTCGAGGTCTGAGAGAATAATTTAAAGTAATGGAGGCAGCGCAATTCGCAGCAACATACAAAACAAATCCGTGCCAAGCCTGAGCTTATTCCCATTAAACACAACTGCCTCATGCACTTCAGTCTCTCAGTCTATTTGCTCCCTTTCCTGTTTAACCATAATCCTCACACAGCTTCATTCCTAGGATTCTGCTAAGTGCAGACAGCTGTGATGCATCACGTATAATTGTGTGTACTTACATATACATACGGTACCGCAAAGCTGAGTCAACAACCCTTTTCTATTCCCTTTCCAACACAGGAGCTCGGCACGCTGGGATTTGAATGTACCCTTGAAGAGGTCGATCTAGAAGATATCACTAAGGATCAGCTCAACACCATAAAAGCTTGTATATCTCAGGATCTAGAGGTAATATATATATATATACATATCAAGTTTCAGCATCATATTTTCAAGGAACAGCCGTATAATTCACACTTCCACAAAATCACTATGTCTCATTTCTTCTTTAATTTGCAGACTGGAAACTGTCCAACACTGGAAAGATCTACTTTTGATACGGTAAATCGCAAGTTTCCCAAAAGAACCCCTTCTTTTGCTTGTTGTGTGTTGAAAGCGCTTACAACAGAGTCAAGCATTTCCTAATAACTCTGAATTTTGCAGAGTAAATGCCTGCAGGGCATCTATGAGGATCTGAATGCCTACAGGGCAGAGCTGAGCAACTTGGGTGATCAAAAGGTTCTGACGACTATTGATGAGATGATGACAGTAAGTATTTCTGTCTCCTTCCTTTCTGCTATTTCTGTCTTAAACCACAGTTCTTAATTCATTCTGTAACCAGGCAAATAGTGACCTTTCTTCAATCTGGTAATTTTTACTGTTTTTCCTAGAAGGGACTTGATTCTTACAAATTATGTGTCTCACTTCATATTTCTCTTCCAAATACACCTGGTTTACTGAGTACGACATAGGGTGTACTGAACTCTGATAAATTAGTGAGAGGAGGGAATAAATGTTAAAAGCTTGTTTGTTTGTTTAACAAAAGCTAATTAAAAAAAAACTTAATTCCCTTTGTATTGACAGAGCATCTCCCAACAGCCTGGAGATTCTAGTCTAGCCTGGGGCAGGCAAGCCCAGTCTAAGGGGTTGTTAGACTAGGCCAGACATAGGCTTCTTATTAAAAAAGGCTCTTTATTCTTGGGCAGAAAGAGCCTTTGTGCATGAATGGGCAGTTTTGTCCTGAGGAAAGTACAGCTGCGCATCCAAAGTCTATTCATTATATCACTAAACATTCCTGATTTTATCCTAAGTCTATTAATTATATCATTAAATATTCCAAATTTTTCAGTGATAAGAATACATCCTTATTTCTAAGTCTGGTCATTTACCCCTCAGGGGGGCGAAAAAAGCCTAAAGAGGTTTTTTTGTTGTAGCCAATCTAAAGAGGTTTTATGCTGTTGTAGCCACTTTGTGGTGGTGGTTTGACGCTCCTACCTCTCCCCAGGCGCTAGACCCCAGCGGCAGGAGCGCGGTTCAAGCCCTGCCCGGTGCGGTCCCCACGTCCTTCCAGGAGAGGATGCGGCTCTGCAGCATCCTCCACGCCTTCCGAATCCGCAGCGTCACCATCGGCAGGATGATGAGCTACCTGACCTCGCCGGAGAGCTCCCGCTAAGCGCCCGGCCCTCCAGCGCTTGGGGTAGAGATTTGACCTAAAGCAATTTTGGGAGAAAAAAGCCAGTAGTCAATACCCTGCAAGGTGGTTGGGGGCTTTTTAGGAACCAAGCGTGTGATAGTTCACAGTTTCTTACAAATCACATCTTAGCAAGCTGTTGCTTTTAAGCTGTCATGATACACTTCTAGATCTCTAGAAAATAAGCTACGTTGTGGTACCAAAATGTTCTCAAACGGCCAAACACTCAACTGTGTCTTACCCACCTTATTTATTCAGCCGTAATTTTCAGAAATTGAAACATATTTATAATAATCAATTTATTTATTTATTCTATTTATTGCCTAATAAAGTTTGCCTTAAAAAAAGTGGTGATTTTTTTCCTTCCTGGAGATATTACATGAATCAATAATATCACGTCATATCCATCATACTTTTAAAATACTGTGAATATTGCTGGCAGGTAAAACTATACCATAGTAACATTCAGCCTTGATATAATATTTTAAAATCCTGTTTCTGCCTTCTTACTTACACCAACCATCCTTCTTGTGGGTTTCATCCCAGACCGAGCACTCAGAGCACACCCTGGTTCCATCCTCATTTACACCCATCTCCCAGCCAGTTACATAGTTCCCAGGGTGAAATACTCACCCCACCAAAATGAGTGGTTGAATTGAGGTTTTTTTCAGCAAGGGAAGGATTTTTGCAGAGCTTTGCGGGTGGGAGAGATGTTGGGATGATTATCTTCCCGATTCCTGACCGTATCACCTATACCAGGTCCTCCCTCACAGTGATTTTGGTCACGTCCCCACCAGCTCCCACGTTGCACCCGCCACCCCTTGTCTCCAACCCCTTGTTCTTCAGCTCTCTCCTCTTCCTCAGGTTCTCCCAGCTCTTTGGGGACCCCTCTTTAATGCCGAGAGGCTGATGTGACCCCCAGCTCTTCCAGATCCTGCCGTCCTCATCCTCTTCCCCAAGCGTTGGCGTTACCTGTACCCCACACCAGCTCTGAAAATGTAATTAAATGTATACATTCCCAGAGCTTTCTAGTGGAACCAGAGACATGGTCCCCCCTCCTACAGACTCCCCCACAACATACACGCAGGTGTAGGGTAGGAGCAACCTCACACCTCAGCGCTGTGATGTCCTTACGCAACTGTTCCAATTCCTTCTGCTTGCAAATTAAAGACCACAGACACACGATACGTCTTTTAAAAAAGCTGCTTGATTTTGATTTCAAGAACTTGAGAGCTGAAGACCTTCCCGTAATTTTCTCACCATCTGCTACGCTATCCAGTTACCCTCATCATTGCAAATAAGCAGTTTATTTCCAGCTTAGACTTACTGATTTCTGCTTCTGACCAGAAGGTCCATTAGAGCTTTGGGGTTTTTTTTGGTATCTTAAAGGTTAAAATTTCCCAAAGATAAGAGCCAAGGGCATGGAGAGCCCCATAAAGCCTTCCCTGCCTCCTACAGCTTTTCTTTCTCCCCTAACACCCCATCAGAAAAGCCCATGAGGTCCTGGGCACCACCAGAGCCCTTTCCTCAGCCAACCCCTGCATCAGCAGCAGAGCACAAAAGGTTGGAAAGATGGCCCCCAACACGCAGCAACCTTGCAACATCTCATCCAACAGCTAAAATTAAACACACAAACGAACATATATATAGTGTAAATGTTTCCTTTTTAATCCTTATTTTTTAAAAGTATGCTTTTTTGTTCATAAACATACGCAGAGGAAGATGATCACAAGAATCCCGTGCCTTTAAAAACAGGACAATATCCCGTATCGGGTCGCCTGTCTCTTCTGCAAATAACATTATCTCCAAATCTTTTCCATTTCCATAGTACATACATTGCCGACAGAGGAACAGCTTTTGCAGAGATTTTGCCTCCTCCCATTTCAGTTTAAGCACCTAATTCTATCCAAGTTAAAATTAATCAAGTAAAAAAAAAATGTATAAAAAGTTTATCATACAAAAAAAAATATACAACATAAAAACTTATCTCATAAAAACTGAGACAGACTATACAGAAAAGAGAGAAGAAGAAATTCCCAGGGAAAATTCAAAGCTGCCTGGAGTTACTAGTGGTGCTCCCATAAAACCAGTCTTCAGGTTTTTAGACAACAGAACCATAGCTTAACAAGGACTGACTGTACACAAGTATATACAGTAATTATGTATATATACAGTGATTACGCAAAGGAATTTATCTGCAAGTTTAGGATTATCCTTCCCTGATCTTGGACATCTGTGAGAAATACAAAGTACCTCATGATTTTGGAATTCAATATTTTCTTTAAGGGGACGAAAGTTCCTACACAACTTTTCTCCCTGTCTTTCCCTGATGTGAATTAAAACGTTTCCGAATAATGATCATACACCTGAAAAGAGTAAGCCGGTTTCTCCCAGTGTTCACGTCTTTTAGGCCTGGCTCAAATGAGACAAAGCTGGACAGCAGTGTTGGGTTTCCCCACCCATTAAACCCGGCACTCCCGATGCCGGGATCCACCGCCTGAGTAATTTGTTCCTGAAAGGCTTACGTGTGCTTACATCCAAGAAAAGTTTCGTTCACATTTCTGGCGAAGATCCTGTCTCAACTTCCCACTGAGAGATGATGCTTCGCATCCGCCTTCCCAAATCTCAGCTCCTTCCAGCTCAGCGCCGAGTCGAGAAACCTGGGGAAAGGAACACGCACAAACACACACAGATTATCCCGTCTCTACAAGTTATTGCAGCATTTAAGTTGAATAATAAATGAATAATAAACGTAAAGCCTACAAGACAGCGCAAGGTTATGGCGAGTGAGGGAGAACAAGCAGCTCTTCACCCTTGGAATCACAGAATCCCAGAATGTCAGGGGTTGGAAGGGACCTGGGAAGCTCATCCAGTGCAATCCCCCCATGGAGCAGGAACACCCAGCTGAGGTTCCACAGGAAGGTGTCCAGGCGGGTTTGAATGTCTGCAGAGAAGGAGACTCCACAACCTCCCTGGGCAGCCTGGGCCAGGCTCTGACACCCTCACCAGGAACAAGTTTCTTCTCATATTTAAGTGGAACCTCCTGTGTTCCAGTTTGCACCCATTACCCCTTGTCCTATCATTGGTTGTCACCGAGAAGAGCCTGGCTCCATCCTCCTGACACTCCCCCTTTCTACATCTGTAAACATCAATGAGGTCCCCCCTCAGTCTCCTCTTCTCCAGCTCCAGAGCCCCACCTCCCTCAGCCTTTCCTCATAAGGGAGATGAATATACAATTGGAATATACATATGTGCATACACATATATATATTTTTTTTTTTTTAAGAAAGGTTCCACTTCCTAAAATATGTAAAGACTCAAACACCTCCCCTTTGGACGTCCTGAGAAACCCAAGAAGCGGTGTGGGTACATAACGCTGACTGAGAGCGCTCTCAACACGGTCAGTGGAAAAATATTGTTCATTTTCTATCAGTTTCTGAAGGGAAGTATAAAAATGCCACAAGCAAGAAAGTCATTGCTAACATCAGAGGGGAGATCATTTTAAACTATGTAGTAAAACATGTACTAGGGATTCGGTAAACTCTCTGATGTGAATTCCTAAAATATATCTGAAACACTATGAAGTAATCAAATCAATATAGTGGGAACTCTCTGATGTGAATTCCTAAAATATATCTGAAACACTATGAAGTAATCAAATAAATATAGTGGGAAGGCGATACCTTGTAGGGCTTGGACTACCTCATAGGACACTTTTTCATAGAGACTTTTGCACAAAGCTTCAGCAGTGCCGTTGCTTTGCTCTCTGTCTCTCCACTTGCTTAGCAACTTAAATTTCTGCATATTAACTTCATCCTCCGTTGCCTGAATCTGCTCGATGTCTTTCATTTCCACCTGCAGACACTCGATGGCGATTTCTCTCCACTGCCTCCCAAGCAACTTGGCGATCACCATCAGCTGTTGATCTGTTAAGATTTTTGATTCCATTCCATCTGAAAAGACACAGAAGTAAAAATCAGATTTAACACTGCTCCTCCTGTTAAGACTTGCAACTAAATGACGCGTTAGTTCTGTGTGTGGCCAGGGAGATAAGGCAAAGGTGACCTTATTACTACACACTGGTATCCTGTATCCAAACCAGCGTGGTCAGCAGGACAAGGGCAGTGATCCTGCCCCTGTACTCTGCATTGGGGAGGCCACACCTGGAGTATTGTGGTCAGTTCTGGGCCCCTCAGCTCAGGAAAGAGATTGAAGTGCTGGAGCGGGTCCAGAGGAGAGCAACAAGACTGGGGAAGGGACTTGAGCACAAGCCCTATGGGGAGAGGCTGAGGGAGCTGGGCTTGTTCAGTCTGGAGCAGAGGAGGCTTAGAGGTGAGCTCAGCACTCTCTAGAACGACCTGAAGGGCAGTTCTAGCCAGGGGGGATTGGGCTCTTCTCCCAGGCAGTCAGCAATAGGACAAGGGGGCATGGGTTTCAACTCTGCCAGGGGAAACTGAGGCTGGAGATGGGAAAGCAATTCCGTGCAGAGAGAGTGGTCAGCATTGGAATGGCTGCCCAGGGAGGTGCTGGACTCACCGGCCATGGAGGTTTGTAAACTGAGATTGGCCATGGCCCTTAGTGCCGTGATCTGGTCAGTGGACTGGAGTTGGACCAAGGGTTGGACTGGATGATCTCTGAGGGCTTTTCCAACCCAGTCCATTCTGGGATTCTGTGATTATTCACATTATCTGGCAATTCAGAGCCAAGGGCTGGAAAAAAGCACCTGGAGGACTAAGTTGACACCACCCGATTGCATTCTGCCTGCTGTAAAGGGGTTTTTTTCTCCTCACTGTCACCACTTAGGCAGAAAACTGAGGTTTTGAGGGACGGAAGCTCTCCCTCTGGTGGCTATTTTTGTTACACGGCTATTTTTGCTGATTTTTTTTTTTGTCTTTATTTATTGAAATAACATTATTTCTTCTGTATTTCTTCCAAGTAACTATTAACAAATGAGTAGTTTCTGGGTGGGAGCTCCCAGACACCAAGCGTTTCTGACCATCAGGACATGACATTTTTTTCAGACAATTTCAGCCCGTTATGGCTCAGGATACATCCCAGACACAAGATCTGAGGCATGAAACCTCTTTCGAAAGCAGCCACTATTGCCCAGTCTTACATTTTAGCCGACCCTCATAAAGCAAATTTTCTAGCTGCTTCTCACCATTTATTTACCGAATGAACGACAATGTACCAAAGCATACAAATGTGGGTACAAACTCTGCACCAACAAAAGCAGCATTCTCCCCTCCCATATTTCATGCTCAGATTCAGGGAACTGTAAGCTCAGGCTGAATTCACAGAATAAAAAATTAAAGCCCAAACCAAACCCAAGGTGTTATTTGACATGCCACGAAATCTAACAAAGGAAGTGTAGAGTCTTACATCTGGGTAGGAACAACCCCGGGTTCCAGTATAAGTTGGGGAATGAGTTATTAGAGAGCAGTGTAGGGGAAAGGGACCTGGGGTCCTGTGGACAGCAGGGTGACCATGAGCCAGCACTGGGCCCTTGTGGCCAGGAAGCCAATGGTACCTGGGGTGGGTTAGAAGGGGGTGGTCAGTAGGTCAGAGAGGTTCTCCTGCCCCTCTGCTCTGCCCTGGGGAGACCACACCTGGAATATTGTGTCCAGTTGTGGCCCCTCAGCTCCAGAAGGACAGGGAACTGCTGGAGAGAGTCCAGCGCAGCCCCCAAGATGCTGAAGGGAGTGGAGCATCTCCCGTGTGAGGAAAGGCTGAGGGAGCTGGGGCTCTGGAGCTGGAGAAGAGGAGACTGAGGGGTGACCTCATTGATGTTTACAGATATCTAAAGGGTGAGTGTCAGGAGGATGGAGCCAGGCTCTTCTGGGTGACAACCAACGATAGGACAAGGGGTAATGGGTTCAAACTGGAACACAAAAGGTTCCACTTAAATACGAGAAGAAACTTCTTCCCAGTGAGGATGCCAGAGCCTGGCCCAGGCTGCCCAGGGAGGTTGTGGAGTCTCCTTCTCTGCAGACATTCAAACCCGCCTGGACACCTTCCTGTGGAACCTCAGCTGGGTGTTCCTGCTCCATGGGGGGATTGCACTGGATGAGCTTTCCAGGGCCCTTCAACCCCTGATATTCTGGGATTCTGTGAAAATGCTTTACCTGCAGTATTGCTGGTTTTTTGCTTTTTGCTACAGAGGTCGTGTTCTTCCAAAATGCTGATGTCTGGTTTCCGTCTTTTGACACCTGGGAAGCGAGCGAGAGATGATGTTATTTCTTGCACATCACTTGAGCTACGCAGAAAACAAGCAACCCCGGCGTATCTTTGATCGACTTACTGGCTGTGCTTCTTTTCTGCTCGTTTTTGTTCTGGTCGTAATGTATCCAGTCACCTGGTAAAGAGTTTTCAGGGGAAAGAAAAGGTGAGGTAGGTATTCCCATTGCTACGCCTTACATCCAACAATTCTCAGGCACAAATTAGGCTGAATTATACCCCGAACTCCTCTTATCTTTTCAGCAGGAATAAACTCGTAGTGGGAGACCAAAGACTCACTCTCTCTTAGTTTTGCTTTCCAGACGGTCGCATCAGACTCCAGCTCAACCAAAGACAACGTGAAGTCGTCGGGTTTCTCCAAATAAACTTCAATGTAACTTTTTAGTTTCAAGAGAGATCCGTCAACAAATTCAATTTCCTATACAACGTAAATATTTTAAAAATAAACATTTAGCCAGAACATAAACTGAAGAGGAGGTATTTGCTTGTTGACACAGATCTGAGCCCAACTTTAATCTCCTTAGAGTTTCGTTGTTGACTTTAGCGTCAGGATTTCATCCCAAAATTTTAGGGCCCTAAGCAGCAAATGCTTTCTGCAGCCATGACAAATGGATGTGAAAAATGCCCTTAATGCCAGTGCAGGAACATCCAGGAAAAGCCACTTTGTACCATGTTTCCAATCAAGACGCAATGGATGAAATGAAGGTTGTGCAAGGGACTTACCTCTGGAGTTATTTCAGCTTCTGGCTCACAAACTAATCTATACCTCTTTCCTTTCTGAAGTAATTTTTGGCATACAGGGGGCTTGTCAATTCTAATGAATTTCTTATTTGAATGTTTTACGGCTCTTGAGATATCCTAAAATGTAAAAATACAGTTGAAAGATTACTCGCCTCAGGAAAGGAATTAACATTTAAAACCTGTGCTAATGTGGTTCCTTGGGCTTTTCTCCACCTATGAAGCATCCGTGACATGTTCCACTTGTGAGTGAGCATGTGGGCTGCTGTAATCCCTTAAACCATGAAATCATTGAGTACCAGGTTGGAAGGGATCACAAGGAACTTTCTTGGCAAAAAGTCATAGAATCATAGAAATGTAAGGACTGTGGTTGTGTAGCTCCTTATTCTTCAGCTTTCTCCTAAGAAACTGCCTTGCCGAGCACAATTTCATCATTTCCACTCAATAAGATTGAAACTACATTAATGCAGCTCCTCAGCTGTGATGCGCACTCCTCACAACTGAAAAATTAAGATTCTTCAAGAAGAATTACTAATATCACCATATCCTAACTATCATATCCTAACTAGGCAGACCATTTTGGTATGGAAGTCTCATGTTATATATATATGTATATATACATATAATTATTGAATGCAAACACTGAGGCAAGAGAGGAACATCTCTGCCATACCCCATCTTCCAGGTAGCACCCCCATAACCACCGTGCCGGTATTTCTACATCACGCCACCCTTCACCCCCGCCACCAGCCATACCTTTATAAAGGAGTCGTTGTTTGTAGCCACGTAGACCCGAAAGGATAAGGAAGGATGCTCGTCGACGGCTTTGTAGAGGATGACGGCGCCGTGGTACTGCACCGGCTCCAGGCTCTGGATGAGCGGTCCCACCGGGGACAATGAGCTCACCAGCCACTTCACGTGTGACGCCGAGTAGTCGGCAGAGGGCTCGATCGCCGGGCCCTCGCTTTTGATGTGCAAAACCCTAAAGGCCAGGCCGGCGCCGTGATCTGCAGGGACACGGAGGGGACATCTCAGTGTCTCCCGAGCCAGGGGATTGGCAACATCCCGCACCCGTTGGACTCACCACCGAGGCACAGCGAGTGGGGAAACTGGATGGAGGTGAGCGCGGGGGCCGGGTTGCAGTGCACGTCGAAGAGGGGGCCGCCCACGATCCACGGCTTTTCCACGAGGTTGGCGTATTTGCTCCAGGATAGGAGGGAATATGTGATCTTGACGGCCCCCGTTACCTCAAAGATCAAGCCTGTGAGGCTGCATTGGTAATTCCCCTCTGCATCCAGCTGCATCCTGCCGTGGGCAAGAATGACCTGGTTAGTTTAGTTTCCACTGCCTAATAAATATAATAACGATGCAGTTTGCAAGGGACAACAGGCACAGGGCACTTTATCTAAATTGCACAGAAGCCATACATTTTTTTTCTCCAGTCTCTATGTTTAAACCATCACTGGAGGGTTTAAAACTGCATTCAAAATAGCCGTAATGAATGTTTTGCATAACGTTTCCTGCAAACGGAGCAGCTGCTTTTACACAAAGGGCTCAGCCCAGCTCCCACCAATGTCAGTACCAACAATATACATGGACAAAATCCACATCACACATGGACATCCCCAACATCACACACTGACGACACCTTCCAGACATAGAGAGGGAGCACAAGGCTGGCAACCCAAGGAAAAATGCAAAGGGAGAGGATGAATATTCCTGTGAAGCAAAGCAAGACCCCTCAGGTGTGTCCAGACTGAAAACCAGCACATTAAAACATTCCTGATGTTAATTGCTGCAGCAAGACGAGGCAGGCAGGAAGAATCCTGAGCGGTTTCTTGGCCCAGGACCTGCAGGCAGCACAGGCAGCTGCTCTACATTGTTTATTTTTAAGGATTTGGGGGCATCTGTTATAACTCCAAATGTATTCATGCAGCAAATCAGTCTTCTTCCCACTTATATTGAAGAAAAAAGTACCCCAATGAGAACAATATGAATATATACCCATTATATTAAAAAAAACATACATATATTGACCTCCAGAAAGTCTCCTGGGGGCCACTTGCTCCTTCTGGTCCTATATATATAAATAAAAGAAAAATACATATTTTAAAAAGCCAGCAAGAGGGTAGAATGAGAACGTGCAGATTATCTCACGCAAAATACGTGGGTGGGGTTTTTTTATTAACGTACATTTTCACTCCTGCAGTGCTCGCAGGGTGGCAGACAGTTCACTCCTAGCGAGGAAACAGGATGATCAGCTCGTTAAAAGCAAAGTAATTAAACGCTCAGGAAAAAAAAAGAGCCCTCAAGAGACCTCTTACTACCTGACTCATTGCAGCGCGGTAGCGATTCCTTCTCCTCCTGTTCTTCACCTGCAAACAGAAGAAGTTTGCAGCAAATACTTCAGGCTCCAATGTGTTTCTGCTCCCATATTCAGCAGGGACAATCAACCAATTCAATTTGCTTATATTAATAAAAGCCTAAGGGGAATGTTCCTAAGACGAAGCTCTGGCACCTGTGCAGGCTTTGCATGGAGTGAGGATGATGCTGAACATGGAGATGCAACTTTGTCAAAAGCTCGCAACTTGCCCAAACTCCTGGAAATTTTCACAGGATGAGACTTATCGTGCCAAGTACGAATTTCAACCACCCGGCATGGAAGCTGCAAGAAGAGCAGCGTATTTGTCCCTAAAATGATTCAAAGGTGCCTCAATCTTCCTTAATAACACCCAACGCAAGAGAAAACAAGCAGAGCTGGCACGTCGGGCAAAAGCTTTTAGCCTGAAGGGTGGATTTTGCAGAAGCCGAGCAGAAGAGTTGTTGTGACAGGGACCGGCTGGCTGGTGACGTGCGGGGACACGGTGCTGCTGGCTTCCGCTCCCCGTCCCTGCGAGCGGAGACTGTCAAAAGTCACCCTGAGACGTCAACACCCTCCTGGGCAGGCAGATTTGGGAGAGGTAGGAAAAAAAATGCATTGCTGCAAGCAAAGAGTCTGGCAAACATCAGGCAAACGGCTGCCACGCGTTGGCTCCCTGCCCGCGGCGATGCTATTTCAGTCCCTGAGCTGCGGCGGGGATGCAGTGACCTGGGACAGCCAGGAACAAGGAGGAGTGCTGAGCTCCCGCCGGCATCTCCTGCGCCCACAACAGGCTCTGTCTGCAAACACAGGCACCCCACATGCCCCAAATCCTGGGTACGCTCCCTAGCAATTAATTTCACCAAAAGACACAGAGTTGATGGGTGCGCCAGCGCTAAATCCCTCTCTTGCCATCACATATCGCTGCCCTCGTGCATCACTGATCCGTGTTGGCTTCCTCACACCTTGCAGGGTAGATTTAAGGAATAAAACAAAAACACACTCACCCGACTTGCTTCCACCCAGCTCCTCCGCATCTGATGAGAAAAAGCTTTGTAATTATTTAACTAAAGACCATCAATCTTGCATGAAAGCAGAATAAACTGCTGGTGGTGGGACCCGTGTAAGCGCAAACCCACAGGCTTTTCATCGACAGCAAACGCTTCCTTTAATTCTTTTCCTGTCCATCCTGTTTTGCCACTTTTGCTGCCAACTTCTCAGCAGATTTATAGCCTCTTGGTGTTTGGACAACTACTGTGGTGTAAAAACATCTGCGTGTATTGTGTCTACGAGGCCAAAGCAACATTAGCTGCTGTTCCTCTATTATTGCTCCGCTCAAAACGGAGCGGCTAGGAAATAATTCGCTCACAAAAATATCATTCTGCTTTTCAGCATGCAATCACTGAATTAACGGTCTTATACAATAACCCGGAGACTGTTCCCATGAAAAGCAGCTGGTTCAAACTGAACATACATTTGCAAAAGTTAGAAAATACATAAATCCCAATGTGATGCTCACCTGACTCCTCTCCGGAGCTACTGCTGGAGCTGTTTTCGGAACTGTCTTCTCCTTAACAAAATTACACCCCGTTAGTCACAGCCAGAATGGAATAAAGCAATGCCACAAGTAAGTAAAAGGATACATCTAGAAGTTTAAATATATCATGCTGATCAGCAAGTTAGATAACATAACGGAGTAGAAAAAAATACCAGCACCAGAGCATCAAACCCCAGCATCAGAGGGGACCCAGGGGTCACCCTTCTGAAGGGCACATGTCACGTTCAAGATGCTTAATTTTACTGGTTTATACAACCTGGGACTATTTTGGAGCTTCACCCGTGGCACATCCCGGTTTACCCAGCTAAACGGTGGTTTTATCACGCAGGGGCAAAGCCCACGTGTGCTCACCCGCTGGCTGCTCCTCGGCCGAGCCCTCTCCCTCCTCTCCGTCCTCTCCCTCCGTGCTGCCGGCCGCCACCTCTGCAAGAGAAAAGCAGTGAGGGGCTATAAGCTTGACAGAGATTTTACTCTTCTCTTAGTGTTTTTGCACTATGCAGGTCAGGTGAAAGGAATATATAGCAAAAGAATATAAATTTTAAAAATCAATAGTAAAAAAATCAAAACTCTTACTCATTAACTAAAGCATTACGCCATGTTTTTTAAAGCTAGTGGTTATAAAATCATCATTTCTTTCGCAAAGGATGGGCATTTCTCATACGAAGTGCTGTATTTCACAAAATTACCCTACCTTTTTCATCTGAAGAGAGGGACTCGGCTCCGCTGAAAGACAAAACAGGAGACACATCAGCAGATCCTTTCCTGTGCCTCCCCAGAATTGGGCATTTACCCGCCCCCTGCCTGCTGGCATCGCTCCCTGAATGGGAGGCTATCAGGTAACTTAGCCTGGAGGATTGGTGATTAAAACTTCATTTTCTCTACCATCACCCGTGGCCCTGGCTCTCACCCTTTCTGTGCCAGGGACACCTGGTTTTGCTCCATGCATTTCCCACTGGCACAAACCCCCGGCCCCTTTTGCAAAGCGCCCAGACTTCGTGTGCAATCCAACCCATTTCCTTCAGCAAGGAGCTCAGATAAACATGGTGGCCCTGACATGGCAGGTGGCTCCAACAGACCCCATCACCCGTTTGTGACCAATCTTCAGTCTCATTAAAAAGGGGAAATGTGCTGGTTTTATCATTTATGGGTAAAGACCACGTCTGGAAAACTTTCCATGGAGCTCTACAATGTCCTTTCTGTACCTGGCAGCTGCCAGGGTAAATGGGCATCAGAGAAAACACAAAATTAAAAATGAATAGGTGGTAATGGTAGAGACAGGAAAATAAATCCCCTAATGTGTGGCTGAGGCACCGGGTGAAGCAATGCAAGGGGGGTCTGGAGCTGTAAGAGTTTGTTGGTCTAGGGCATGGAAAAAGGTGCTGTGGTCAGTTAGACCAGTTAAACACACAGGAAAAACCGGGCAAGGGTTTCCCCATGGGCATAAATGGGAAATTACACAACAGGGTTTGTGCTTCCAAACTGCATATTAAAAAAAAAAAAGATATATTATCTGCAAGGCTTGGATAAAGCCTGTACCCCAGAGCCAGCGCCTGAGCCAAGAGGCGTTTGTGCAAGCTTTCCACCAAGTGCCGGCTTGCTAAATAAGGTTTGCCTGCAGCAGGGTTGTACCCCTCACAGCTGCAATTCCCTCCTCCTAAGCTAAAAAACAAGCTCTGGAGGAGAGAGCAGGGAGAAAAAGAAAAAAAGGAAATAGACAAAAAAATAAATATAAACACACAGCCCTGTTCGGTATAAGAAGTTACTACCCACAATTAACTACAATAAGGAAGAAAGGCTCCATCCACTGCCCTGCAAGCGCTGCACGCTTGCGCTGTTGTTTCTGCTGAAGCAAAAACCAAAGCGGGGTGACCCCGCTGGCGATAACAGCTTGAGAGGGAAAAAGATAAACAGGCTCGTTTCTAAACGGCCCCAGCTGCCGCCTATTGTGCCAATACCCGGGGTGCAGCCGGGGCAGCGGGGACCCCGAGTGGAGCGGAGCCACCGGAGCGTGATCCCGGGGAAGGAGCGGGACAGCGGGACCGTGACCGTGTAACCGGGGCCCGGGGTGGAGCGGAGCCACCGGAGCGGGGGCCGGGGCGGAGCGGGGACTCGGGGCGGAGCGGGAACGGCGGAGCGGGAACGGCGCTGGCTCGCCCAGCGCTTTTGTCTGCCGAGCGGGCCCGGGGGGAGCGGGGGGCTGCACGGCCGGGTCCTGGCCTGGCGCTGGGGCGGGGGGTGAGGCTCGGGGAGGCCCCGCTGCAGGTGCAAGGCCGAGCGCTGCGCCCCAAACCCGCTGTGGGTTTCCGGGGAGGCGGGAAGGAGGATCTGGGCTTTGTTCCAGCGCGGGGCAGGGATCGTTCGCTTGGGTCCGGCAAGGTGGGGGAGAATGCGGGGACGGGAGGCAATGGGAAGTGGGTGATGCTGGGGGGGCTGGAAGGGGGGCGGGGGGTGGAGGAGACAGGAGGATGCTGGGGGATGCAAATGGTGCGGGGGGATGGGGATGAGGAGGGTGCAGGAAGGATGCTGGGGGGATGGGGAAGATGCTGGGGGGGTTGCGAAGGTTGGGATGGCCTGGGGGTGCAGAGGGGCATCGAGAGGGGCTGGGGGTGCAGTGGGGCATCGGGAGGATGTAGGGAGAGGAATAATAGAGGCGGGGGTGGCCGGGGGATGCCGAGCAGGCCCGGGGGGTCCCGCGGGTGCTGGGGAGGGCCCCGGGCGGCGCATGGCGGGGGGCAGCCGGGACCCCCGACCCCCCATCCCCGCTCACCTGTCGGGCTCCTGCCCGCGGCGGGACATCGCGGCGGGAGCGGCGCGGCGGGGGAAGCGCCGCCTCTCCGCGCGGGGGGCGGGCCCGAGAGCGGCCACGCCCCACGGCCACGCCCCTGCCGCTCGTGCCCTCTGGAACCCGACTGTGCGGAGCGCGGGGTCCACACGCGTCCGTGTCCGACGGGACCCACCCCTCGGGAGACCCACAGGTGTGGGGCCGGATGAGCACATGCTCTAGGGCCCTGCTACTGTATGCTTTGTCCATTTCTGTATACGTCTGCTATATGTACACACACCCCAGGTACCACATGTGCATACTAGATACACTGGTCTATTAGATACGCACATGTATGTATACACACTTTATATATGTACTAGGTACACTAGTATACTCATATACTAGATATATGTTCTATAGATATATACATCACATATATGCTCTCTCAGTATAGATCCAGGTCTATATGGTGTACTTTCCTATATATATACACTATATACTATTTATATAGTGGACGTATTAGGAATAGAACAGAATAGAATTAGAATAGAGGTATTGTGTATCCATACTAGATACACAATGTCTATAGGTATATATCATTATATACAATAAAATCCCTCACCTCTGCTCCACACGATGTCTGGGTACAGCCCTCAGGCCAAGCTGCCAGCCCGGGCACCAGAGGCAGCAAGGGCAGGGTTCACACTGCTAAGGGACAGGGGGTGGTGACCCCACAGCGGGTGGTGATCCCACAGCGGGTGGCACCACCACCAGTGTCCCAGCTGGTGCCGTATGGGGACCCAGGCACCGAACACATGACAGGAAAGCGCTGCCTGTGCTGCTCCAGCTTCCCCTTTGCTGACCCCGCGGGCAGGCAGGACGCGAGCGCTGCCAGCACCCAGGGCCACCCTGGCGCCACCCGCCATCCTCTGCCAGCAGGAAACACCAAAGCGAAAATACCAAAGGCTGCCCTCTCAGCTGGCACGTCGGGATCTGCCTCTGAGATGGCAGAGCTGCTAATGAAAGAAAGAATGAAAACAGAAGAAAAAAACAGCCCAAACCTGCAACAGCACGTAAGTATTTTTTAAAGAAAAGGGAATATAAGCTTCTTCACTGGCAGGATTTTGGTAGTAAAGTGCTCCTGGAGCACCCAAGACACCTTGAGCAATGTAGCCTGGCAGGGCTGGCAGCTGCTCTGTCTGCAAGGCAATAAAACACCCCTGGGACAGTCTGCCAAACACGGGCTGGGCCAAATGACCCGCAAGGACGGGGACTTCCAGCCCTCCAGGTGAACTCCATGTTAGCAAACCCATCGCACAGCCCTGCAGCCTCCCAGCTGAGCACAGCAGGCTGGAAACATCCAAGGTCATCTCGGTTTGTGCCGGGATGAGCTGAGCCCTTTGGGGAAGAGGCTGTTTCCGAGTGGTTGTTCTAAATGTATTCCTCTTATGCCCAAAGTCATCTGTCCCCAGCGCGGATATCGGAGGCATCTTCTTCCCTTTGTGCCAACCCCAAAGCGGCTCCTGGGTGCCGTCCAGGGTCAACCTTTGTGTGTCTGCCCAGGGCACACACCAGAAACAAAAGATAAACTTTATAAACAAGCGCAAGTATAAAGTAAACACAGCCTCAAAACACTGCTCCAGGTGCCTTTGAAGTGCTCAGCTCCCATGTCCTCTTGCGCTGGGCAGGAACAAGCTGGATGTGGCATAAGGAGCACGTGGGCATCCAGCCCCCGCCACATCCTGTCAGCCCCACACTGACGAATAATGCTGTAAAAATCCATATTCCCAGGAAAACATACGCACAGAGCTCATGGGAACAAACTATAAGGCTCAGGCTTAAGGGGTGTTGGTAAAACGGTGATTGAAACCCAGCCATATAAACAAACCCTTATGTAAAGCACAGGAACAGCGACACATCAGGGTCAGTTTAGGCAGAGAGGAGAAGAGCGAGGCCACCAAAGGAAATCCCCTTGCAAAGCAACATCCTGCACCAGGTCAAGCACTGGGGAATCTGGCCTGGAGCAAACTAAAGGAGGTGGAAAAAGTTCACGGAACAACCACATGAGTTTGAAAGTGAAAATAAGTGCCCACAATAGGATACAATGGAGAGTAAATAAAGAAAAAGCAAGCAAGGCAGGAGATAAATGAGAAAGGAAAGATGGCTGTGTGATGTAGGGGGCTTGTGGGTTTCTCTGTCCTGGCCTCAACCCTTGGCGGTCATTCAGGATTTGCTAAGGGTGGCTGCCCTGAACCATGCTTTTCCAGACTATTTCCTGACATCCTCACATTGAAATGAAAAACTACATTCACACAGCAAACATCCTGATAACTATGCCAATACAAAGTATCCAGGCCCAACCCAGCGCACATCGTAGAGTCGCACAGCAGCTCTGTTGCTTGGTCCAAAATGCTCACATGAGGTCTTTTCCTTCAAGGGCCTGATTCACCACCAGCACATGCTGGTCCAGTTTTGCATCAAGAACCCTTTACCAGTTCAAACTGGGGTGGTGCAGTGGTGAAGCCAGGCTGGAGTTCAGTTTCCCGAAGCATAAACCACCTTCCTTTCAAGGACAGGGACAGGACCCAGAGTGATTTACGGGTAGTGTTAATGGTATTTGATAAGCTAATCCTTCCCGCGCAAAGAGAAAGTTGAGCTGTTAATTGAACCCCGGGACAAGTTCTCGCAGGCAGCACCGCGGGGTTTCCTGGCGCTCCTCTGCGGGAAGAGATGCGAGCTCCCTATCACTGAGCTCTGCTTTGGAAAACCATCTGGTGAGGGTTCAGCCTCCACGGAGGATTCAGGACACACAATCTGAAATGCCTTTGTATTTATTTTTGAGGGTGCCAAGCACTTGTCACCTAAAAAATCAGGCTCTGAGTCATTGAGGTGGGACATGGCAAATGCAGCCACCCAAAGCCATCCAGAGTATTCTCATCCTCCCAATGGCAGATCCATCCCCCAAAGCCCGTGTCTGTCCCAGCTGCCAGGCAGGGAATGAGCAATGTCACTTTTACAAGAGACTACCTGATTTCACCAATGGTGACAAATCACATAAACACAGTATCCACACCTGATATTGGAGGGTGGCAGTTGGTCTAAGGAGTGAGATGAGAAGATCCAGCTCTTCTTTCTCCCTCGACAGATGTGACCAGGGTTGTCAGCACAAAAGTCTATAATGATACATTATTATTATTATTATTATTATTATTATCATCATTGTCATTATTATTATTACTACTATTATCACATAGAACGGTCTACACATTTGCTTTCTGGGTAGTATTTGAACAACTAACATATTTGCCAGAATACTTACAGAAAGCAAGAAAGACACACGAAGAAAACTGATGTAAAAGCTCCTGTGGTCCCAGCTATTTTTCTGGCCGAGCCAGCCATAGCAACACTAAGTAACAAGGCTGCAGGGTTTTCAGTGCTCAGTGGACTCGTATATAAGAAAAGCTTGATCAGCAACCAGATATATTTGCTGGTTTCGGTTGGCCCTGCACCATCACAGTACAACAGCGCGTGTGTTCCAGCCATCTATAGGATCGTTAAAACGTATGCAAAGCAAGTGAATTTGTTTGAATGTATTCAAAGAACAGCTATTCATATATTCATACAGGAATTTGTGAGAGTACCCTGTGCCAAACTTAAAATCTGGGCAGCAATTGTTAGCTTAGGACAGTATGTTATACTGTACGCTTAAATCCCCTTTGTCAGGAAATGGAGATCTTTTCAGTCGAATGACAAAAGAGTCGCATACTTTGCGTGTGATCCCTTTGCAATTAGCTTAAGCGTGGAATTAGCCGTGTTCAAATTGCCTTGCGAAGCCTGGCACTGTTCCTATTTCACGCACGTCCACACATGAACAGTTTGGCCTGGGAGCCCCATCGCCAGCTCCGCCTGAGCACGGGCCAGGTCGCTATTCATTACTATGAAATTAGATTCTTTTCCTCTCCAGCTCTCACTCGATCCTCAAGTTAAACACGCTCATCCTACAGCTGCAGGACCATTACTTATTGATAGCAGCAGAATTAAGTCCTCCCCCTGAAAGGAAGGGATCAATTTTAATACTCTTAAGTTTCCAGTCGCTGCAACTTTGTCCTCAGCACCATTATGTATCATAGCAACGCAGCTTGATTCAAGGTGAAACCACCCCCTAAATATTTTTCTATAGCTTGCTGCTATTACATTTATTTATCTGACACCTGCTGCCACCTTTCCACAGGTGACAGGGTCACCCCAGACCCCCACACCAGCTTCTTCCCACCTCAAATGGGGCTGCTCAGCCCCAGCATCTGCTGTGGGGGACAGAGATGCCACAAACAGCACCAGGAACAGGGGAGAACCGATGAAGGGGAGGAAGAGGAGGGAGCTCTCACCTTGCCTGATCATTAGGGCAGCAGGATTAATTAGCAGAGGTACTCTGGGCTGGTTTGAGACGGGTGCTCCCCGGTCTGCAAACCCCTTTCCCGGGGACTTTCCCCCCCAAACCACATCAAGCGTCTTTCTGGCTGCTGTTATTGATAAAACCATCGTCCCCAGCACCACGGCGGTGTCGCCTGCAGATGGCAACAGCGCCCCGGCAGCCCAGCCCAGCCCAGCCTAGCCCAGCCCAGCTCAGCTCAGCTCAGCTCAGTCCAACTCAGCTCAGCCCAACTCAGCTCAGCCCAGCCCAGCCCAGTCGCTCCGCGCAGCTCCGCTCCGCACCAAGGGGAGAAAGGCTCATTTCCTCAAAACAAAACGAAACACAAAACCAACCAACCAACCAACCAGACCCTATTAATTAATTAAATTAATTACATTCATTAAATTAAAGGAGAAGTCAGGGTCTAGCTGCTTCTAAATTGAGGGGTTTGGCTCCTACAGTAGGAATGGGCTGGTTGAAAACCCCTCTGAACTCTACTCCATCTCTCAGGCAATGCCAATCACATCATATTACAAAGCAGAAATATGAGGGTTTGCAGATACAGATTTTACTCAGTTCCCAACACTTAATTTTTCTATTACAGTAGATTCTCTTGGCCAGATCTCATACAGCATGCATAACACAAATACACAACCCTATATATGCCCTAGCATTTGATAAATCAATCTCACACTCGCTTTTCTGACACCTAGACCTTTGAGAAGCTTAATTTTTTTTAAGTTTAAAAATATTTAAGTTAAAAAGCACAATTCCTGGTGACCTGGCCCTGAAAGCATCGCGGTGTTGGGTAACTCCAGCACTTGGGTCTCCGCACCATCTCCCAGTGCAGCAGATACTTGGAAATAAACCCAGATACATTACGAAGCTTTCTAATATTTTTGCTACTTTTAGTGTGTGGGGTTTGGTTTTATTTCTTAAATCAAAGGTAGGGACTGGCTGCTCCTTGTGGTGAAAGAGCGAGTTAGGAGAGAGGAAGAGTCTGAGCTGGGAAAGGAGAGGAAGGAAGCGAGAGGGAATTGCTGGATGTGGCGGAAAGGATGGACAAAACCTCTGGCCACAGCTGGCAGAGGGGAAACACAACGGGAAGGCAGGTCAACTGAGCACAGGGGGAAATTACATTAAAACAGGAAAAATAATGGAGGTTTAGCCTCAGCCGCACAGTAGCCCGCTCATATATAAAGGGGCACTCTGTGCTTTGAGGAGGTGGTGGGCAGAAAATCGACGTTTTCCCTCAAAATGACATCCAGGGACCCCCAGGAGAGGTGGCCCATCACAATTCCCGGTTTTCACCTCAAAAAGTACAACTGTAATCAGCAGGGGATGCATCCCAACGCCTCCATCTGTGTCCTGCTGTATTTCTGATGTCATAATTGTGTACAGGCCTCTGTATAATAGAGAGGCATTAGCTGGTTTTAATTTCCACTGACTTCTCTGCAGACAGGCTTTTGTCTGGAAGCTGTAAATGAAAGCATCACACATATATCACCACTTGAGATGTCGTGTCGTCGCTTAGAGAAGTAATTACAAGCAGCCATCTTCTTTGAGTCAAAAAGGCAAGAAATATGTTGTTAAAGCTCCTGCTACACAGAAATTGGTGAACACCTGTATCTCCTAATCACGCCACATGTATTTATTGGATACTCACTGTGTTTACTCCGTCCTGCTCAATGTCCTGGACTCGCCCTGGATCCACAAGAGATGAGAAAGATTGCAGGAGGCCTCAGAATTTCTGCATTGAAGCACTTGCCGAGATGAGGTGCACAACACGGGGAGGGAGGAGGATGCTCTGGGCTCAGAATCTCACGTTTTGAATCTCTTTTTAAAATCATATTCACTTACAGAAAGTCCTGCAGAGATGGATGCACCCCGCACATGAACTGTGCACTTTAAGCTTTATGTCTGCTTAGAAAAAACTGTTTGGGAGTGGTGCATGATGATCTCCATCTCCCAAATGATACCCAATCACTCTCGAGTACTCCGTTCTCCTCCGCCATCAAATCAGCTGATTTTCTCAAAATTAAATCAATGCCATTTAATTGCCAAGTGTGTTATTTCAGAAAGTTACCCAGCGTGGTCAGAATTAAGAGTTTCCCATGTGCCATCGCATGAGCAGGTGACAATTCAGGTCTCAATGCTGCAAAGCTGTTGGCACAGGAGGAATCCAAAATGAGCGGCTTTACCAAGCGAGGCCCAAACCTACACAGCAGCGCCAGAAAACTCCTTCTTCCGCACCAAAATAATTACAGCAATTCCTGTGTTGAGACCATCAAGCGCGTTTTATGCTAAACTCTATTACTCACTGAAAATCTTGTTCCTTACATCTATTTAGGTCCATTTATGCAAAAATCAATCTGTCGTGCTGTCTAAAGATGATGTGGCATGAGGGGGACGCTCACTGCTTCCACCCCAAGCCCTCAGCGAGGCAACCTGGGACACAAAGACTTCACCTGCTTGTATTTTCTTACACCACAACCCCAATCAGAAGCAGCCCAGGAACCCCTTGGAGATGCCCCAAGCAGGTCCCACACTAATAGGGCTTCAGCTTCCCGGGTGCTGGGCACACCAATGGTTTGAGCTGCCTTGGAAATGTTTGTGCAGATGGGAACTGGGGTCACCGGTGCCATCCAGCATGTCCAGACTGGTGAGGCACCCATCAGCATCATTAGGGAAGACAGCACAGAAAAGGGTTACGAATTCAGCGGTGTTACCAGTTAGACAGGAAATCAATAGGGGAGACACTAAATAATGGCTCTAAAAAGGCAATTAATTAATTAATTATAGAGCAAATAGAGTGACTACCCCACCAGAACCAGTAAATCCCATCGCACAGGGGCTGACAAGGAGCACCTGGATCTGCAGCGCTGGGTGTGTAGAGGGTAGTCTGGCACCGCAAACAGTAAAAATCATCCAAGTCTTTTATCCGTAGCAACCCAGCTGCTGGTGGGACTAATTCATTAGCGCTGGTTTATTATTCTGGAAGCGATGAAAGAAGAAAAAAGCAATTTCACTAATTCAGTCTTTGGAGAGTTAGCCAGCAATCTCATCTCCCCAGTACCAGCTCTGGCGTCTCTTCTGGCAGCACAGGTACCCACAGCCCCCAGCTCCACCAAAAGCCACTTCAGATGCTTTTATTTTGGTTGATTTCTGTGGAACTGCAGGGGGGGCAAGGCTGTTTCCCACCCCCAGCCCAGCTCCCCAGCCCAGCCTGAGCTCAGCATCCCGCACGCTGCCCCCTGCACCCCCCAGCCTTGGTGGGGCTGAGCATCGCAGCAGCCCCCTCGGTATACACCGTGGCAGCGTTTTCTTCTCTCAACGGCAAAACCACGATTACATTTTCCATATTTTTATCCTGACTTTCTGAATTTAAATATCAGCTCCTCCAGATGTGACCGAGCTACTCACTCCAACCTGTGCCAAAAGCAGGGTGAGGAGGACACGGCAAATCTGCTATTTCGGGACCCACGGACCTCATTTCCCAACGCGGAATATTTGCCCTTTTACACCCAGCCCACCAACACGGGGGTTGCCGGATAGGGACCCCCCCAAGCTGTGTGGTGGCCAGCGGGACCCCCCAGGCCCAAGTGGGGGACACGGGGGTGGTCACGCTGGGGCTTTTCCTGTTTTTTGCGCCACCTCCGAGGTCGGCGCGGTTATTTATGTCACATAAACACCACAGTTAAAAATAGCGGGGTCAAACCTCCCCTGCCCTTCATCCTCCCCCCGCGGCTCCTGCCCCCACCCTCAGCATCCTCATCCCCCTCCCCCTTGTCCCAAGAGATGCTCACAGGGCTGCAGCGCTCGGTGCAGGATGCTGCCCCATTATCACCCCACTCCCAGGAAAACAGCTGGCATGTTTTCCTATTTTTTAATTTAATTTTTTAACAAGCTACTAACCTGCTGCTCCGGCAATGCACAGGCCATCCTCGTTTGGGGTTTATTATTTATGATGTTGGATAATTTATTTATTATGTTGGATTTATTCCCGGCGCAATCCCTCCGGCTGAAACGCGTCGCCCATGCACGGGGGCTCCGGGGAGTTCCGGCTGGCACTGACAAAAATGGGATGGGAAATGTTTAGTTCAGTAAAAGTAAAGAATCTTCAGATAATAAGAGGGTTTTTCAGCAGGATGGTGCTCGCTCCCTGCTCTCAGTGACCCCCACGTCCACAAAAATTGGGACCACTTGAAATCCCCGTGTGGGATGGCAGAAAAGCAGCTGGGGTGACCCCGCATGGGATGCGGGAGCTGATGGAGAGAGAGAACATCCCTGCGCATCCCTGGGTGGTGGTGGGGGGGAGCACCCCTGGCTGCCCCCCAGGTGTGAGCAGACAGATGTTGTTTCACCTCCCGATGCTCGGGGTGAGCTGGGGATGCTCGGCCAGCTGGGAACCGCTCCTCCGGGCGCCTTCTGACTCATGCGATTCGTGTGGGTGGCAGAGAAAAAACGGCTCCGAGAGCAAAAGGAATGGGAAAGAATTCGTTGCTATATTTAACCACTAATAATAGGAAGATGCTGAGCTTTTGGGCTAAGTTGTAAATAACAGTGAGATGAAATCATTGCAGAAATTCATGACTGGATCGTGGCAGCCTCTTGAGAAACAGCGTGACTAATGAGGACCGCGGCTTGGAAAAATGTTGCCCCCTGTAAAAAATGAAAAAGATTGGGTTTTGGTTATTCCAGACCACTGCAGCGATCCTTCCAACTGCGACAAATTGTCCTTTATTGCCTTTGGGTTGTTACTGCATTTTAATACATTTCAGCGTTTATGTGTCCAGCTGCTAATCCATCCATCCATCCGCAGCCTCCTCTGGTCTCCCAGGGGTCCGACTGCCATCGGGGGGCTTGAAATTCAACCTGTGCTTAAGGATGGCATTGGATTGATCTTATAATCCTGGAATAATTGTTATTAATCAATATAATTTGATTCAGAAGAAAAACAGCCATTGGAGCAAATCATCCCTATTACATGAGCGTTATATGAAGAGATGCTTGTTATTTGTAACACTAAAAGGCTCAGCCAAAACTCACTGCATGAACCTGAGCCTTTCCACCGAGCCAAAGGTTTCAAGTCCTAATTGCAAGGGGAGATTCAATCTTTCTAATGCTCATTTTTAGTAGAAGGAGTAAAATACATTCACTGCAACATGGAGTCTGGGAAGCCTGATATTGATGTCATTACCATGAGATATTTAGGTATTTCCACCTTTTATTTATTTGAAGAAAATACTTCTTGTTTCTAGAGAGCATCCAAACTCCTCACCAGAAGACCTGACCCAGCTTGGGAAGGAATCGGAGTCATGCAGGAGTGTGTCAGCCTCTCTCACTTTCTCTGTTCTTTAACGATCTAACAGCAAATATTTGCTGCAGTCGAGATTTCTGAGCTCTGAGGTAATGGCTTCTTTTTTTTTTTTAACATATGCAGAGTCATCTCCTTGTTTCTTCAGCTTTATTGCAGTTACAGATGTGCTTGAAAAATGTGAAGCAATAGATCTCAGCTTGGAGTGTTTCATTTAAGCAACGTCGAGCTTTCCCTGAGCAAATGCCCCAAGCTCACTGCTGATGGGCAACCCTAAGGGCTTCTTTAGCATTTTTTACAGAGATATTAAGAATTATCTGCTCAACCATTGCAAGGTTTGGGTCTACTAGATGTTATAACATCATTAAAGCTGTTAGAACTGAGCGTTTTTCTATCTCCAGTCCAGATCATCCTCCAAAGCTGTGCGTGCCTCCATCAATCCATGGGATTATTCCTGCTATAAAATACTACTCGCCACATATGAGACTTTCAGTCCTGCCCCAAAAGAGAAACCTCAGCTTCAATATGTTTTTCCAATTAGTTTTCTTGTATTCGGAGGAAAATATCTAAGAGAAAAGGAAAGGGAGAAATGAAGCATCATTCTATAAAGAGCATTTTGGGTAGCGGGCTGCGCTGAAGGGAGGACTTACACAAAGGGAAGTTCAGAGTTACACAAATGCTAATGGTTGCAGGGACAATTACACGCACTATAAAGGAATTATTTTGCCAGGTCAGCTCTTTGGCATCATCTGAAAGATCTGGAAGTCAAATATTTAATGATCTGCCGCTCCAAAGGGATCGATGTATTTCTGCAGGGGTCATTTGCGGGATCGATAATTGTCCATCCCCTGCAAAACTGGAGAAAATCAGCTTCTAAAGCTCCTTCCCAGAAACCGCTCGGCAGCCCCAGGGTTACATGAGGCTCCGAGCCACCACAAAGTGGGTTTTCCATCCAGAGGAGGAGAAGAAGAAGGAAGCGTGAAATAGGAAAGTGGTTTGGATGGGCAAAACCTTCCCATCTTCACCCATGTTTGGGCTGGTATAGGGGGTGAAAAGCTTCTCCTTTCCCCATATTCTGCTTTAGGATTTTAAAATGAAAATCAAGAAGTAAAATATTATCTATTAAACATATATATATTAAAATAAAATTCACGCAGGAGTTCTCACAACCAAGCGTTTTTGTGGGGAAATTAATACCTGTGACAACACGCCGTGGCTTTTTGGCTCCCCATTTTCAGGTAGTTTCCCAGAAAACTGTTTCTCTTTTTCCAGCATTGTCAGCGGGGTTTTCCCCCTGGCCACAACCAGATGAGTCCTCGTGGTCCCATCCCGGCCATGGCTGGTGGTGGCAGAGGGATGGGGATGGGAGGACCCTGGTGTGGGTGGTGGGACGAGGAGCCTCAGAGATGTTGTGGTGCCTGTGCCCGGGCTGCAGGTCTTGATCCCAAGTGCAGAAACCAGGGTCTTCATTGCTTTATGAGATCTAAAGCAGCCACAGCTTCAAAAGGTTCAGTGATAGAGGCATTTGTGGATGTGTAACTAAAATAATTACCTGATGATTTTCAAGACTAATTCTAATGAACATCTGGGTCTTCTCACCCGTAATTTCTTTTCGGTTTCATCAGTGACAAAGGTCGTGGCGACATGGAAAGCATCTTGAACTACATACAAGTGATGCTGCTGCTAATATAATAGAGACAATGCTTTGGTTTACCATTGGACTCCCATCCCTGTCAAAAACACTTGCAGGATGATGCGTAAGATTCAAAGAGTCAATCACCTGGACAAAAAGGCAAATAAGTTTTGATCTAACCTGAAGAAATGTCTTGGAAGACGCCAGGACCGCTCCGGTGCACAGGGACACTTGCCACACTTCAATAGCCGATGGCATTGATTTGCTGGAAGCTTTCGGTGCTATGGATGAGTATGAAGGTTCAAACTGTTGAATTTGAGTGTTAATATAGATGTAATTAACTGGTTGTAGGCTTGTTTAAGAGGATTACAAGGCAAACTACAAAAGTTTGAACGCCAGACTCTCCTGGCTGCTTCAGTGCATTGGGACAGGCTGCCCAGGGCAGTGGTGCAGTCACCATCCCTGGAGGGTTGAAGAGGCATAGATGAGGTTCTCAGGACATGGGGCAGTGCTGGGGGTGGGTTAAGGTTGGACTCAATGATCTTAAGGATCTCTTCCAACCAAAATGATTCTACACCCCAGTGCTGCCGCCTCCCCAGTCAAGCCAGCTCAGTGGTCCCTGCAGCCCCCCCACCCATTCCCACCCCAGGGAGCTGGGGAGCAGTCCTTACACACTACTGACCTATCCGCACCCCCACCAGCAGCTGCAGCTGCCTATGGCTTCATTACTCACATCTGTGACACCAATTACTCCTGATGGAACCAATTAGCCCTGCCTGCCACCAGAACCCACACAGGAACCCACAACCAGGCAGAAAACACTCCCCATATGTTTCCAAGGGCCCAATCAGCACCGTCCCACATTCCCAAAACTCAGCAGCATATCTGCCCATGGCTGTCCCAGGTGTCCCCACGCAGCCACCAAGCCAGTAGGGACAAGTCCCCTGGCTCCCCTTGGGGCTGCTATTTCTTCATTTTCCCAAGCTGGGCACAGGGCTGCGGGAGCTGGGGCTGCTGCAGTGAGCGTAGCTACGTACCAGGATTTTCATTCTCATATCTTCTTGCTATTGCAGCAAGGTGTTCTCTCCAGCCACCGTTTTCCCCATCTGACGGCTGCAGAGTCACTCAGTCGCTTCTCCAGGCTGAGCAGCAGAGCCCGACCTGCAGCGCACACTGGATGGCCCAACCGTTCGCTTTAATGAGCTATCAACAGGCTTTAATATTTCATAGCGCTCTGATTGCGGAGTTACAGCTTATCAGAAATGTTGTTAGAATGCAGAGCTTTATTAATGGATATGTAGGCTTCGCCAGGCACCCTACTGTTTACTCACCATCGTATGTGCCTTAAAACACTCGCGTGGGTTATTGTCAAGAGTCTGGAGTGAATGCAACCCCAGGCACAGCCGGGAGCTGCTGTCGGAGCCAACCCTGCCAGCCATGGGCTGGGACATGTCCCCAAGGCACACGGACAGGGTCCCCATGGCCACCCCCTCCTAAAGCAGCATCCATGCCTGAAGCCCTTTCTCCCCATTCCAGGGCCTGTCTGCAGGGAAAAATGCCCAGAAAGTGAGGAAACGTATGCAGAATAAACCCCTGATGATGACAGAAAGAGGCCGTGGTTTCCCGGCGTTTGCTGGAAGCCCAGTGTCATTGATCCCCTCCTTCCTTTCAGATTATTTTTAGGTAAACTCTGCCCAAAGCTGTATTTGTGCTGAGAGCCTTTTCTTCCCATCTTTTCTCCTGAGTGCCACAAAATCTGTAACGGAGATGATAAGCATGAATTACCCAAATGTAGGGATGCTGCTTACAGATATCAGCAATGAAATCATCACAGGTCGAGTAAACAGGATAAAGGAAACAAACACGTTACACATGATGGTCATGTAGGTGGTTTAGCTGCTGTTTATCAGATTTGGCATGATGACCTAAAAGGAAACCAAGCAGAAAAGTACTGGTCATTTTTTGCCATGTTTCATCTTAGTAAGTTTTTCCATCACTAGATTAGACCTCTCTCTCCCCTCCTGGCTGCCTGAGGAGTTTTGCAATTGAACCAAGGGTATCCGAGGGTAATCAGCAAACAATGCAGCTGAGGGTCTGCAATTGTAGGGACTGAATGCAGTGATGGATTTGCTCCCCAGATGTGCAGGCAATGGTCTCTGCTGGGTGACACTGGGACCCCCTTGGCCTTGCCAACAGGCAAAAAGCTGTGAAACCTTAATGGTAGGAATAAAACCCAACAGAAAGGAAGAATGAAAAGCTTACCCTCACCCGTGCCTTGTAGAAGTGCCAGGGAGCCTGCTGTCACTGCCTTCTCCAACACTGCACTTGTCCTTTTTAAGTGGCACAGTCAGTGGCGGGCTCTGCACCTTACATTTCCCCTCGCATGGGTCACTCAGGGCTCAGGTGTCACTTGGGTACCACTCATCACCATGCCCTTGGGTACCATTCATCCCTGTGTCCTCGGGTACTGTTTATCCCTGCATCCTTGGGTACCGCTCATCATCACATTCTTGGGTACCATTCATCCCTGCATCCTTGGGTACCACTCATCATCACATTCTTGGGTACCATTCATCCCTGCATCCTTGTGTACCAGTCATCCCCGCATCCTTGGGTACCACTCATCCTCATCCCCACAGCCTCAGGTTCATCCCCACATCCTCAGGTATTGCTCATCCCTGCATCCTTGGGTACCACTCATCCCGAGTATAGATGATCCCTAGTCAGGGTTCCTGTCCCCACTCAGAGGAAGGGACGTTTCGACTCAGTGGCAACTTTTGGGGCACTTTTAGCACAAAGCTCAGTTGGCAGGGACACCCCACCAGTGACCCGGCTGGGAGAGGCCGGGTTGGGGTGTGGGGCTGCCCAGCCCCACGCTGCCCTGGCGCAGAGGCCGAGCCTGGCCCGATGCCCCTTTCCCCACCGCCGCCGCCCCATTAGCCCGTGAACCGCTGCCAAATGGCCCCATCAATTTTTCATCAGGGATAAAACCCAGCCCGGCGCGGATAAAACCCAGCGCTGCCGGCGGGAGGGGCGCGGGGCTCGGCCCGCACCTGCGGCCTCGGGGAGCGCCGCCGGCTCCGCGGAAGGTGCGCGCCGGGACCGGGGCGAGTTGCGCAGGGCGCGGAGGATGGCGGGCGGGTGGGGACCCGCGCCGTGCGGCCGGGATGGCTGCGGGGGCGCCGGGACTGGGCTTGGGGCTGGGTCCGGGGCCGAGATCGGAGTCGGGATCGGGGCCGGGCGCTCTTGGCTTCCGCAGGCGCGGTGGCTGGCGCGGAGGCTGGCGGCGCTGCTCGTCCTTCTGGCGCTGGTGGCCGCCGGCTGCGTTCTGCACCGCCGCGCCTGTCCCCCGCCCCGCCGCCGTCCTCCACCCGCCCTCCGCCGCCCCCTGCCAGGCCCCGCCGCCCCGCCGGACGCGCTGCGGGAGCCCGGGGGTCCCGCCGCGGAGCCGGGAGCGGGGCTGGAGCTGCCGCCGCTGCCGCGCTACGAGGAGGTGAAGCACCTGCCCAGCTACGAGGAAGCGCAGCGCGGCCCCTGCCGCCCCTCCGGGAACGGGCAGGGGGACGGGGGCGGCTGGGGCTGAGCCCTCACCCCGCTGCGCACCCGCGGACGGGGTGGCGGGGGGGACAGCGAGGGTCACAGCGGTCGCCGCCGGATGGGAATCCCGAACCTCCCCAAGGGACAGGCAGCGGTCCCCACGGGGGATGCGGTGCCCAAGACGGAGGTCTCTGGCAGGGACACACCGGGGGTCACTGGAGGGACATTGCGGACCCCGAGGGAGACACTGTCCCCTGGGAGGGTTGTCCAGCAGCGCCCAGAGACGGATGGTTTGTTGGACACTGGACTCCGCTGAAGGGACGTGCAGGGCTCCCAGGAGGGACAGCCTTGCCAGGGCCCATGGACGGGCGTGCGGCTGCGCCTGGGAAGCTGATGCTGGTGTTCCCAGTGGGACAGGACACCTGGGCTCCGCAGAGGAGGGATCTGCAGCCTGGGGAGCTCCTGCTCACCTCCCCAGGGGACACAGCCTGGGCAGCGCAGTGGCCAGAGAGCTGCTCAGCCCCCAAGCCTCAATCAGGCCTTGTTATGAAGAGGAATAAGTCATCCAGTAGGAAGCCGACTTGGGGACATCACCTCTGATACAATGACATGACCTCCAGTACAATGACATGGTCTTCACAGGGTGACAGAAGGCAGCTCCCCTCGCCTGGGCACATGCTCAGGAACACCCAGTTTGCTCGTCTGTGGAAGCAGCAGGAGATGGTGCGCAGGGTCTGCATGGACATGACTGCACAAAGTTGTCCTGACAGAGCGATCCTGGCACCTCCTGCACCCCAAATCGTGGGGAAAGCAGCATCAGACCTGTCCCTTCGGCATCGTGCCGCGGTTGTACGCGACCTTATCTTTGTCAGCAAGGCAAATGGAGGAGAACAACCTCCAGAGCTTGCTAATAAAATCTAGGCACCTTCTGGTACCATGCTTCTTATTTCTTTGAGGTGACCTGGGATCACTTCAGCTCTAAGGGAAATTAATGGCCCAGCCCAGCACAGGCCATGCCAGACCTGGGTGCTGGGCACTGCCAGGATTCCTGCCCACAAACCCTCCAAAAACCCAGCTACCTCGGTCTGTGGGTCCCAGCTAAGGGGCTCCCAACAAGATCGAGTGTGAGATGCTCATTCTCCCCTCACAGTAAATGATTTTAGGTGCAAGAGACACATTCCTCATCCTGCAGAACCAGGGCTTGGGATACATGTCAATATACATGGAGGGACATTAGGACCTTTTTAAAAATCTGTGTTGTTGAATAAAATAAGCTACATAAAAGGGTAATTCTGCATCTTAGTAGCCACACGAAATGAAGGCTAATGTTGTATAATCCGTGGCCATCTTCATCCAGTGCCACGAGGTTTATTGATGTTTGTTAGTTTGGGGTTTGAAAACCTTCAAAGCGATAATTCGCCAGCCCTTCCGCTGGCCGAGCGCATTACGAACATTATCCTGGAATCCAAACTCCAGCCCTGCAACAGGGCTAAATACATTATTCCCATCTGCAGATGGCAAAAAGCAAAGGAGAGAGAGGCCACAAAGAGAATCAAACCCGCAGCCAAGCACCAAAGTCTCGTTGACGTAATACCAGAACACAAAAAAGTATTTATTTCCTTTTTCTTCTGAACCGTTAAAAATATGCAAACCGTAACAAAATTAAGCTAGAGGTAAAAATGAAGGTTTCTTCAACCACTCGCATTACCTGGAATAACTGGAGCCCAAATGACACTTAAAATGTGGTTTAAAGCAGTATTTCCAATTATATTTTTGCCAAATCCAAGAGGATGCTCCCAAAATGCTCCATTCCCTGCTTTTCATTGCGATCACTGTGGGCACCCATCAGAAATTTCTCGTAGAAGTCCCTGTTTTCTCTCATCTTCACAATGGTTAATTCTTGCATCGGGCATTTTTAAGAAGCTGAATTTGCTGCATTTCCACCTGGCCCAAGAATAAAAGAGCAAAATTGAGTTGAAGACCCGAACTTTGTATCCCCACTGGACAGGGCTTCAAAAACCGCTTACGGCGCATGCAAGTCCGCGCCAGGCTTCATCAATTTAACATGAAACACTTGCCATTAAGGCTATTTTGGGGTTGGTTCTGGAGGTAGTAAGTGCTTTCTGCCAGTCGATGGAAGGCGAAGGTGTTCACTTTGCCACGTCAGTCCATGGCCCAGCTACATCAACAGTCTTGGTTTATTTAGCAGTCTGGTAAATCAATGGAGATCACCTAATGCATCATCTACTAGATACATTAAAAACTCCATATCTGTTTTTATTAAAAAATTCAGGAACTACGCAAAAAAGTGTCATGTAACAATGTTTCAAAAAATACAGATATTTAATATTTTGATGGTAACATTTGAAAGATACGTATTATATACAGTGTCAGTTATGAATAACCTGCTCACCTATTTATAACGCAAAGGGCTTCTGCAAAGGACATGTAACATATGCAGCCATGTCTATATGTAAAACAAAGAAAGATGTGTCTTGAGGAAATATCACAAATGTAAAAACAATATTTTCAAATCAAGTGTTTTGGGCAAAAAAAGTATGTGGAAAGATTCTCCCTATTTTAAATTACTATGATATTTTAACATTAAGGAAGCTTTGAATACCACTGCCAGTTTTATGCATTAGATGCTACAAAACCAACCAACAACACTTTTGGTTATTTCAAACCACACTCAAAGCGCATCCCATAGTATTTCAAACACCTGACATTATCTCAGAAAATAACCTTTATTGCTAAATAATTTGCTACAGTGACAAACCTGAGTTGCTGAAGTTATCTGAAATCATCTATTGAACAACTTGCTAGTACGTGTGTAGGAGCAGAAATATGTATCACTGTAACGTGAGGGAAAGATTGTTTTGTCCTTTATAAGTGCAAGCTCCTTTTTACCTTTTCAACACTTCAGAGTTTACTACGTTTGTTTTCAGACAATTTAAATGAGTCTTTTCAGAGGTCCCTGAGGTTGCAGAAACAACCAAACTACTTAACTAGGTGCTTAGACAGGGAAACGATTATTTAATTAGAGGCAAGCAAAGTTAAGTCATTTTAATGGCAATGAAAGTTTAAAAGCCACTAAAAGAAAAACAGTTAATTTCCCTTTTTTCCTCATACATTTATTAGGGATTACAATGTAGCTGCTCACCGGGGCATCACAACCTAAACCCAGCTCAAAATGAGATTGTAGTAAATAAAGAATTCTGCCCGTCATCCAGCAATTAACAAGAACTACACCAAGTCCCACTCCTGTTCTCTGCAAAATGTTCGCTGTGGTTTTTTATCTGTTTATTTATATCAAAATATACCAGTACAAAATATTCCAGAAGCACTTCTTCAGGTGCCCAAGGGACAGTTACTGCTGCACGGTCACACTGGCTCTCACGGAGGGGCTGCCTGCTGCTCGTTCTCTCTCTTTGGCAATTTCCATCTCTATTTTGGCTTTGATTTTATTCCAATCAACTTCCAGCTGTAAGAACAGAAAAGGAAACATGCAGAGGTCAACCAGCATTATACAGAGATAGCTATTCAATAACAGGACAATTTGAAGTTACAATTACAAAGCGACCATATCAGTTATTATATAATGCTCCATGTATAAGTGACAACTTACGCTAATGGAATGTATGAAGGCACAGCTGAGTTCTAACAAACCGAGCTTTCCACCTTTAAAATAAAACAAGCTTGATGTATTTTAACAAATACTAATATATCTCATTGTGCCTGGCAAAAAAAGCCAACATTAAAACAGGAAAATAACCTGGATCAACTTGCATCTAATTTAAATGTAATGACATCTGTGTCCTATTATGGAGAATATATTATGTCAATAATACACGCAGTGATGTCTTTTGACTGCACCTAAAGTCCTCTGAGTAAACTGATAGCATATTACACCGGTTATCGGATATAACAGAAATCAGATTTCTGCCTGAAATTTGTCTTCTGCATCAATAAATGTTTTAGCTTTATCTTGGCATTTCTCCATCTGCAGAGAAACATCGTCTTCTGGCCGTATTCTATTTCAGTGAAACTTCAGACAATAGCACAGTGCAATATTCATGGCACAGTGGGGTGAAACAGTGATCCTTCTTTCAAAAATGCTTGACAAGAAGGAATGGATCATACTGGACTTGATGACTACAAAACATGTCCAAAAATATAACTGCGAAGTTCAGTTTCATTGCTAGAGAATTAAGACTGTCAAAGATGAGATGGGAAAATATCTGAACTGCTGCATAGGGAATTTTCAGAGGAGCTGCTACTCTGTTAACTAAGTCACGAAATTACAAGGAAGATTCTCTAGGAGGGGGGATGTAACTGCAATACCCACATTCTCATGTGAAAAGGTTAATCCCACCATTCGAGACGCATTTACGGAGTCCAGGTGCTTTGGATCTGATGACTGAAATCTTTATGGAGCTGTACGAAAGAATGTGTTTGCTTGAACAGATGTCAGGCAGATGCGGAACATCTCATGGACAGGGCTTGTTCTGCCACCCTGCCCCGAGAGCTCCTCGCCAGCGAGGCCACCAGCCCTTGCCAGTGCCACCTTGGACCTGCTTCTCAGCGTCCACATCAGGTTTGTAATACCTTATAGATAAAGAGGTGAGATATAACAACAGAGCACGTTGTTTAGATTCCGTATCTGATCGCAGATCAGTGCTCTCAGCTGCAGTATAGAAAAGACGGAACTTCCTACTTAAGCCTGAAGGAAATTTAGATGCTGAGAAGTGAGACTTCTTTTTCTTTTCTGAGAAGGAATAGCAGCACAAAATCTTGCTTTTCCCTTCAATGCCCTTAATGTTTCCTTCTAACTTGCTATACGAGTCTAACAAGCTGCATTAAGAATTTAGTCACTACTGTAGCCAAGAGCTTAAAATCCACTTCATTAAGTAGGTTCCCTTTTAGTTTCAGATCCAGCAGACGAGACCTCCAGAACGTGGATGTGGAGAAGGAACTTCTTCACTTCAGGAACCATCCGCAGCCTGAGACTGAAGTTTCAAGGCTGAGTGTAAATGAAACAGGCTCCACTCCCATCACTCTGCTGTCACCGCATGGGAACCCTTCCAGAAGCTGCGGCGTTCTTGATGATTTAAAGACAAGACAGTATTATCTAAAAGGTCTCTTTCAGAAGCATCATGATTTTTGCTCAAGAATGGATTTAAAGTTTGTAGAAGAAACTTCCAGTATAGCAGCCAAAATTGCTGCATGATACAAGTGCCTGGAATCTGTTTTGTTATTTTTCTATGTTTTCTAGGTAAAGTACTACAGAAGAGTTCATCGGGGGCTAGATATTGTGCAGATTTTTATTCTTGTTTAGGAAATGAAGCATCATTGAAAGTGCTAAAAGCTAATGACTTACATTAGAATGATTTTTATTCAAGGTGTAATGGGCAGTGTCCAATTAAAGGATCTGAGCTGTTTGCTTGTATTTCTTGATCCATCAGCTACAGCAGAGGAAAGGATCTGACACAGTCCAAGAACACGTCTTGTTTTACAGTTTCAGGCTCAGAATTCTTAGGAGCAGAGAGGGGAAGAGCAGGAAGGACGTGAGAGCTGCTCAATGAAACTGCTCCCGAAGGTGCACGTGTGGGTGCTGCTCACGAAGGAAACGCGCAGAACTCCTCCAGTGGCATCGAAGATACTCTTGGCTTATAAACTCTAAGATCTGCCCTCAGTTTTTAGGTTTCGTGAAATGCTAATCAACTGAAATGACCTCCTGATGATGGAGTTTCCAGAGGTTTGATGAAATTGTGTATTTAGCTGCTTATCAGAATGGTTCATAGTTCACTCAATACAGTCTGGATACCTTCAAAGTTTGTTATTGTTGCTATCCATAAAATTACATGAAGATGTTGAAGACATTTAAGAGGTACCCATTCAACCATACTAAGGCCTGGCTCCCTGTTTATAGAAAACAACCGTGCTTTCATTTGTAAACTCCTTGCCAGATACTCAATATTTCTACATTCTGTATCTGTGCCTTCAAATAAAACACATACACAACTATTACTAGCCAAGTAGCCACACATCAAGCTATGAACTTAGATATAAAATCCTCATAGTTTGGTCCACATTTGAGCCAAAGAACGAAAATGTAAGAGCAACTTTCCACCTCCCCCCGCCAAACTGACTACAAAAGCAGCCTGACCTAAAGCTGCAGGAATAATTCTGAGAAATACTTACACCTTCTGCATATTGCAAAAATCTTTTGTTCGTTTCTTTTTTACCAAAGTCCTCTAGGAACTTTTGTCGATAAGCCAGGACTGTGTCAACATGTGTCTTGTGCTTTACTGCTAGTTCTAGGGCCCTGGAATAAAACAGAAATGGGCTTGTCAGGCTATATAAACGCTCTGGCACAACTACAATCACCATGGTTTTGCAGAACGATACGCTGAAAAGTGTTTGGGCTGCAGGCAAAGATTCCTAATCTGTAGTGCCAAGCAGGTTTATATTAGTATCAGTCACAGGAGGTTAAAAGTAGCCAGCGAAGAAGGCTGTCTGCTTTATGATGCATGCAATGACAAATATCCAACAATTATTTCTGCTGACAACCTCATCACATCACCGGAGTTTGACAATAGGAGGCTTTATTTCAAGGACATGAGACAGAATGGTTAGAGTTTAGCATTCTCAATATAAAGGGGAAAACGTAATGATTTTTAATTACTATAGTCAGGAATCGCTTCTGAACAGTGTCATAAATACACATTTATGGTGTTTGCTACACAGCATTTACGAATATTCTATAGGTGGGAAAGATTAGTCATCGGAGTAGTATTAATATAATTGATTACTCTTACATCTGCTTTCTTCTCAAGGAATACTTATGTTTGATATACACAGCTTTTAGCTTATACATATTAGGCAACATAATAAAAACCCCAGATACGTGGGGGAAAATCAACTTTTTGCCCACAGTGATATAACAGCAGAGAGAAATTAGTAGTAAACGGCCTCAGAAGATTCTGTTAGAAAACGTGGGTTTTTGTTTAAAGGAGAAATTCCTACTTTGTTTTCTCAGGCTTAATTCCGATTTCATCCACCTACACAGCGCTGCGAGTCTGAATAGCCACTGATCTATTTTTAGCAACAAGACGTTTCGAAACAGCCTTAATTCTTTGAGGGTCACATAGAGTTTGAGGTATCGCTAAGGACTTTCCTGTGTTAATAACGATGAAAAAGCAAAATGTTATTTAAAAATGCTTCCAAGCATGCTTTGGACTTTTACCACAGAATACTTGTATCTTCTAAAAAAACCCTTTTTTGGTTATTGTCAGGATGTGATTTACCTCATCTTTTTACAGCTCAGGGCATAGGAAATTAGTCATCTCAGTACATGCAACGAAACAACTGATTTAAATAATTTACAGGTTACCTCGATAAAACTGCTATGAACATATTGTGTTTGAAGAAATACTACCTGTCCCAATTGTAAAGATTAATGTTGACTTGAATCGCTTGATAAATGAGGCCTGTTTGAAGCAGGAGGGTTTCAGCTTCTTGGGTGTTCCCACTGAACAGCAGGATATGAGCCATCCTCGACTCTTTCGATGGGAGATCTTTGATGGAATTGATATACTGAACTTTGTCAATCTGTAAACGAGATGGACAGTAGTTTAGTAATGGGAATTCATTAATCAAATCAGTTTGGTGGCAATTTAACGGGAAATACCGAGCTCAATTCTCGTACCTCGCCAATGGACGCGTAGGCGATTTCTGCTGTGGCCATGTCCTTGTTGGCAACCGCCATGGCAGCTAAACAGGCCCACAGCGTTTGATCCTGAAATGAAAAAGGAAAATCAACTCCTAAAACTCCAAACGCTTCTTAAAATGCTAAAAATGACTTCTCAAAGGAAATACACAAGTCCTGAAAATCATCCATACCATTCATGGCCTCGTGCTCTACAGCTCTTATTAGAAAGTCACTACTTAATTATTTTTCAGAACTCCATTATAAAAACATTGATGTTGTGATCAATGAGACCTTGTAGTTGAATGAATCATTAGTTTTCAGCATCTTGGCCACTAACGAGCTCCTGCCATAGTAGCAATGATAACGTCACCGGTGTCCTCATCACTGCTTGTGGAATTGTGCTGGACACCAAAGCCCCGCTTGTGCTTATAAACCTGATTTTAAAAATCTGCCTTCACAAATAACCATATTGGAACCACAATACTACTACTAATAATTGTACATTTATCATAAACATGCTACCAATGAAAGGGAAAAAATCACTTGACTGTAAAATGGACTATGAACATGCTTCAGAAGTTCTGTCTCCTTTGTGATATTTTCAGTACATTGTATGTTTAGAATTAAGAATTAGAAAAACTTAGTAGCAGTAGCAATAATAATAATAATAATAATAACAACAACATTAAACCCTTTGTTTTCTATTTTCATTATTTAACAGGTTTTTTACACAACCTTAAGGAAACTCCACTAACTCAAAAATACTCAGGAAAATCCTGGCGTTTTGATATTTTCCCTTTTCAAAGATTTACTTTATTATTACAAAGATTCACTGGTTTTATTATGCATCATGACAATCGTGAAGTTAATTATATTATGTAACTATGAAAAAAAAATGTGTCTTTTATCTGGGCCAGCCCCAAAATAATGAGCAACAAAGCAGAAGAATGGAAATGAGATGCAACATCTGATAGGTAATTATCATTATTAAAGTAATATTTGAAAACATAAATATTACAGCGAAATTATATCTAAAGGTTCCTGATAACTTGGCATTTACCTTGACAAAGCGACACAACCTGACAGCATCTTCCCATTTAGAACTGCTAACGTACTCGTGAAGAATCGCAGGGTAAGGTGAAATATTAAGGTGAATGAGTGAACCATCTGCTCTTCTAATTGTTATTTGATTTCCTACAAAATGTACAATCTGGGGATTTTTGCTAAATTCACTGGGCAGAGAAAGAAAGGTGAGTTAACATTAACTAATTTCTTACGAAAAAGAACATTAGGAATTTAAAGAAATCTTTGTTTCAAAATTATAATATGATTATACTTCATTTTCGGAGCATATATAAATCTAAGCACCTACTTATTCAACAGTTCTACCCAACAGGTATCTGTAACATTCTCTAAATATAAAATTATAGTTATGCACATCTACTGGCTGTGAAGCAAATGCAAACTGGGTATTTGTGCGAAAAATGTCAAATACATTTTTCAGTGAAAAATATTTGGGCTCCCATAACTCTTAGAATGAAATAATGAATTCAGGTTTTCTTTCTGAGGAATTTCGTATTGCAAAGTATACAGGCTGAAGTCAACATGTAAAGTTGAGCTAGAAATCATATTATCTATGACCTAATATCTCAATACTTTTAATTTCCAACAGATCTTTTTTGTTTGGCTGGTTTTTTTAATGAACAACTAAGGCAGTATTTCAAGAGATATTATTAAAGTTTTGCTTTTAAATAGAAACACTACTCTACTGTTTAACTGCACATTGTCAATTCAACTTTTAAACCACATTTTCCTCATTTCCTAATCAAGAAGTAGTAACATGAAAAGAATCTTAAGAGTTGCAACCCCAGCTTCTAAATTCTTTAAGGAATGAGTAAACCAGTTAAAATACATAATAATAGTATTTTGATCAAAAAAGATATATTACCTTGCATCTTTTTCATACAGAGTTTTTGGTAAAAGGTCTTTGTCTACATAGACGGTGTTGGGGTAGTACCAGACTGTGAAACGGGCATCTTGAATCCCACAAAGAATGTTCGCCGTGTCATTCCAAGCCAAGGTTTGAACCATTGTGCCTTAATTTAAAGATAACAGAATAAAATGCATTTCCATAGGAAACTTCAAAAATAAAGCTACGCTTCTCAAAACCCTAGGAAAAGAGTAATTATTAGTCATTCTTACTAAGGAATGGTTTTAATCCCCTAGTTTGTAAGGTAACATCTTAGAGACTCTCAGCCAAATGCAGTTCTCTCTTTCTGAAATAAGTTCTTTTCAGATTCATGGTTTTTGGACGTAGTTTCGAGATCGAAGATCAAAACTAAAACAATGGTCAGACTGCACCTTCGTACTTACCAGATCATGCATCTGTCTAGAGCATTTAAAGTTTTAATTAAACATATTATGAACTCAAGAAAAATGTCTGAAAGATAGTGGTGCAAGGCCCACCTCCAAGGTCACATAGAAAGAGGCAGTTGACCCCATGCCTCAAGACAACCTCAGATAAGAAAGAAAGAAGAGTAATTGTAGTGGGCAATTCCCTTCTGAGAGGGATGGACGGCACAGTCTGCAGAGTTGACCCTCATCGTAGGGAAGTGTGCAGTCTACCTGGAGCCCGGATCAGGGACATCACCAGGACGTGGCAGATAAAACTAGCACCAGAGGCAATGTAGGCCCACTGATGAACGAGGTGGGTGCCCTGGTGACAGAAGATACAGAGAAGGCAGAATTACTGAACGCCTTTGTCTCTGTCTACTCTGTGGGAGGCTGTCCTGAGGAGCCCCGCACCGCTGAGGCCCCAGAGGAAGGCAGGACAATGGAGGAGTTTGACTGGGTTGATGAGGACTGGGTTAGGGAGCAGTTAGGCAATCTCGACATCCATAAATCCATGGGTCCGGATGGGATGCACCCGTGGGTGCTGAGGGAGCTGGCTGAGGTCATTGCTGGGCCGCTCTCCATCATCTTTGTCAAGTCTTGGGAAACGGGAGAGGTGTCTGAGGACTGGAGGAAAGCAAATGTCACTCCAGTCTTCAAAAAGGGCAAGAAGGAGGACCCGGTTAACTCTAGACCGGTCAGACTCACCTCCACCCCTGGGAAACTGATGGAACGACTCATCCTTGGTGCCATCTCAAGGCATATCAGGGATAAGAGGGTCATTAGGGGCAGTCAACATGGCTTCACCAAGGGGAAGTCATGCTTTACCAACCTCATTGATTTTTATGAGGACATAACAAGACAGATGGATGATGGCAGAGCGGTGGACGTTGTCTACCTTGACTTCAGTAAGGGATTTGACACAGTCTCCCACAGCATCCTCACAGCTGAACCGAGGGAGTGCGGTCTGGATGAGCGGGTAATGAGGTGGACTGCGAACTGGCTGAAGGGAAGAAGCCAGAGAGAAGCCCCAGGTCAATGGGGCAGAGTCCAGTTGAGGCCTGGATCTAGTGCAGTGCCTCAGGGGTCAGTACTTTGTCTCTTGTACCAGAGAAAAATCTATTTGCCTGCTAGCATGCAGTTAAACATTATTTTCAATTTTTCTTACCTATTTTGACAATCTTCTGTTCTTTTCCAAACCGTTTAACTGAAGTAATATAGAGATCTCTGTTCTTATCAATAAAAGCTATTTTCCTTTCAATTGTAAGTCCCTTCTGGTCCAAAGCGATCTCCACAATTTCCGTCTGAAAAGGAAAAAGAAAGTATCTGATTTTTATTCTGGAGATTCATATCACAGAAAGCATGTGATATTCAAACAAATGAAGGCTTTCCTAAAAACAAGGCACAAAATTCTTGAAACACTGGATTGTGAAGACACTTTATGCATTAGGAATCTGATTTTAAGAGTCATCTAGAGTTGTCAAGCTCCTTTGTAAATCATTGAACAGGTTATTAGAGCCATTATTGAAGAAATCCATTATTGATTCTTAATTTCGAAGTATAATAAAAAAAGAGAGATATCCTTCAGGTTACCTTATGGGTTAGAGGCTTTCCGTCACCCAGCGGCTTTCCAGATAAAGCTTCAAATATGTAGATAACTGAAGTTAAAAAAAGTACATGGTTTATTAGTTAAAAGCAACAGTTCTTTACAGACTTTCCAAGCAGCTCCATTGATTTTCAGAATATAATTTAACTACAAGTGGATACTTACTACTGCGTGCCAGATTTACCAGCGACTTTCACACTCTGTTCCAATAAGAATCTTGTAGTTGGGAAAATGTAACTGTCTTAGTCTGCTGAGCTTCAGAACAGTCTCATTTTGCAATCGGAGTGATGGGTGAAATCCCTCAAATATTGTTATTTTCAGAGCCATTGAACCATGATATTATGGACTGATACGGAATTAAGAACATGGATGTTTTACTTCCCATCCCAGCCCAAATGGTTCTTTGCAGAACTGACACTGAGTTCTACCCAATAAAAGTTGACACCCTGCATTCTGAATAAAATAATATTACTAGGGCTATCTGATAAGATTTACTCAATCTTAACCCACAATTTTGATGAATATGAAAGTTTATAGAAAGTGACACAATCGACTGATATATTTCCCCAAAGTAATTAGTATCAGATATATAGAAAGCTGTCCTTCGAACTATGGGGTGAAAGAGTCTTCAGAAGCATTCTCTATTTTGTTAATAACCTGCTCTAGTTTGAATTTTTCATACGGTGCTCCCTATGCACATTTTCTTCCAGGACAGTTTAGGATTTCTGCTTGCTGTGATGATACGGTTGATGATAATACCTTACCAGCTGGCTTCCTCAAAAAGGATCTGCTTTATCCAGATATACTTGAATTTTATATATAATTCTTGCAATCTTTACCAAAAGTCCATCTATTTCATTCTCTCCCTGTCTCACCCTCAAAAAGACAGCAAAAAAAAAACCCTCCAAAAACCCTCCACCCACATCGTCTGTATTTCCAGGATATCCAGCGAAGACTTCAATTTGCAACCTGCCTAAAAATAAAGTTTCTCTTTCTTTCTATCTCTGTATAAACACATGTACGCGTGTGATGCACATACATCCACCTACGCATACACACTTTATATATATAGGCTGTGAATATACACACGAATTCAGACAGATGTGGGTTGAGTATTCAAACCTAGAGAAAAAAGGAACATTATAAGGAACACCGGCTTGGAATTTAAAGCACACAATTCCATGTTTGTTCATGGCAAACACAGACAGGACACAAACATTTTGGGTGTTCAAGGACACATCGCACCTACGCGTTACCTGTAAGTATGGAATATAAAGTGAACATACACGTTGGTTCCAAAGGATGGCGATGTTAACATGTTAATCCTGCTGCGCACTTTCTCTCCAGGACACAGGATGTTGGTTTGAGGTCAATGGTTAAACAGGTAGATTTCAAAAAAATAAAGCAACAAACCCAAACTGTAAAAGCAGGTGTTCAGAAAGCAGCGGTTGAGGTTGCAGAGGAGGGAACGAAAGGGCTTTGCACAAGTGTTGCCCTTGGCAGCTGGCTGAATATGCACAAGGAAACGCGTTGTTCCTGAGAAGTGCTATTTTTCTCACTTTTACGCATGGCTCCCTGCATGAAACGCATTTTGATCTTGCTATACAGGCCAATTTTACTGCTACTATATCTGATATAAGAAGTGAGATTAAGGAAGTTTGGAAGAAAACCACTGTACCTAACGGATAAGAAAAATTGCTTGACTTTTCAATAATGAACAATGTAAAGTACAAAGGGCATTCTCTTACTTTGAACACAACATGAAAACGGCTTCCTGTAGCAAACCAAGCTTAGATATTTCTATATTTTCTATTTCTATACAGCAGTGCATTATGAAAAACAGACCTGCCCTCAAAATAAGGCAATGGAAAAGAAACGCTCTGCTGGGATGAGTCGAGAAGAACAAACAGGTCTGGATAAGCCACGGTTCCCTGGGCCAGGAATGTGTTTTCCCATGTGCTGGCATATTATATAAGGCTTTTTAGCACTACTGGTGGGATCTCTGTATCTCTGATACAGCTGTGGGATAATTAAAGTATTTGTTTTCACATAAAAGATAAGGACACACAAGAAAAAACCTATACATATAAGTTGTACAGAGTAGTAAAATTTCTTTGTTACAAGGAAGGGAGAAAAATCTCACCTAATTTTTCTTTTGCTTGGGGAGGGATATTTCAAAGGATTATCACAAGGGGTTTTTTCAGCGATTGAGTGAATTTAAGTTGTGGGTTACATGCTGAGAAAACTACCACACAATCAGTACTAAAGGACTAACTCCCTGCCTGTAATAATCAGGATCTTCTTTTGTCTTTTGTACTTCACACTGAAACTTCTCATTTTCTATGGAAAAAGAGAAATACGATTCTTCTTTGCTGCAAGACAAATCATTTTAAAATTCTGAACTTGTTTAACATCTGATCATTAAGTCTAGGATAACGGAGAGAGTTACAGCTAATAGATGGAGTTGGTGTCAGTTGGAACCATGGAAGTTTTCCAGCAGTGCAAGTGACACTTAAAACTGAAATTTACACATTTGTATCACAGAATAGAAGGAAATTCAAAAGCTGACTGACAAGAAGATATTCCCCTACCATTCATTACTGCAAAAATCTACCTGAAGCTCATTTGGCCATGTTGTGCTTCAGAATTATAGGACTTCTGATGCCAAAACACAAAATGTAATAGCATCAAAATCTTCAGGAACACGCCACTGACCCACATCACAGCCTCAAAACTGTGTTCACATCAGCCGCATATAGAATGTACAAACCCCAAAAAACCCTAAACCAAAGAACATCTGAGAACTACAATTAATCACAGTCAATGTTCCGGTAGCTTCTACCAGCAGCAGTCAAGCAGAAAAACGTTGCTGAGGGACTTTGGAAAATCACGTCGGAGACTAAAAACCTCCTGTTCAAATATTTATTGCAAATGTTCCACGGTTTTCTGATGCATCACATACAACTGGAAGTTCACAGACATATCTCATTCTCTTTTATGAATCAAAGTTATGCAAGACCCACCATTTTAATTCATTTTTATAATAAATATTATCTTTAATTTATTTCATGGATAAATTGTTTACGTTTTATGCTTCCTTTTTAACCATAACTATGCTAAGTAAAGTTAAATGAGATGATGTTGAAAACCTCCTAATGAATTATTAGCAAATGTGGAACTATTAGAACAGAGAACTTACCCTTTTCATCAGCTTTGTCTTTTACCGCTAGAGTGTCATTACTCAGAGATACTGTCTGGGCATTTAAAACATCTGTTCTCATTCCTGGAAATTTTGGAGAGGAAATTAATCTTCCTTCATATGAATATAAATAAAGTCCTCCACCATCTACTAGAAGAAAATGCCTAAAATTAAATAAAAAAGGTCAATCACTAAATAACATAGAAAAACACAGCGACAGTTTCAACAATTGGAAGGTAGTTGTCTAATATCCTGCAATTGTTTGCAGTTAAACTACATAATTTCTAAGCATCTCCCGTGTGAGGAAAGGCTGAGGGAGCTGGGGCTCTGGAGCTGGAGAAGAGGAGACTGAGGGGGGACCTCATTCATGTTTACAGATATATAAAGGGGGAGTGTCAGGAGGATGGAGCCAGGCTCTTCTTGGTGACAACCAATGATAGGACAACGCGCAATGGGTTCAAACTGGAACACAAGAGGTTCCACTTAAATTTGAGAAGAAACTTGTTCCTGGTGAGGGTGGCAGAGCCTGGCCCAGGCTGCCCAGGGAGGTTGTGGAGTCTCCTTCTCTGCAGACATTCAAACCCGCCTGGACCCCTTCCTGTGGAACCTCAGCTGGGTGTTCCTGCTCCATGGGGGGATTGCACTGGATGAGCTTTCCAGGTCCCTTCCAACCCCTGACATTCTGGGATTCTGTGATTCGAAGTTGATATTCTAAACGATTTCAGTTGTAACGTGGATGTTAACCTTTCTTTCATGAAAAATATTTATTATCTGGAATCACTACGATTTTAAATGTCATAGGTATCACAAGATTTCAATCTTACAACTGCCGATGATGAAGCGTACAGCTGCAGAGGGTGCCCCCATCACGCCACGGGACATCACTCTGTGTGTGTATGTGAGAAACAACTTGAATCAGAGAATCATTTAGGTTGGAAAAGCCCCTCAAGCTCATCGAGTCCAACCCTTAACCCACCCCTGGCACAGCCCCATGGCCCTGAGAACCTCATGTCCGTCTGTCCAACCCTCCAGGGATGGTGACTCCAGCACTGCCCTGGGCAGCCTGTTCCAATGCCCCACAGCCCTTTTCATTAATAAATACTTGCAAATATCCAATTTTTACCTCCCTTGGCACAACTTGAGGCTGTTTCCCCTCATTCTATCACTTGTTACTTGGGAGAAGCGACCAGCCCCCCCTTGCTACCTTTACAGCTGGCTTTGAAATACTGTTATAATACCTGTATCATGTCCTTCAATATGGCTAGATCATAGCATAGAACAAAGAGAAGACCCTTCTAATGAACCAATCACCATCTATTCCAATGCATGGCTTTGGTGAAAAATCACTTATTTGCAGGAACACATTGCAAAATTTTATGCAGCACACAGATAGTTCCACACAACAATAAGTGTTTGGTAAGTAATCTATAGTTCATAGACACAAAATGCATCCATAAGCAAAAAGCGCGTTGTTAGGCTCTCAGCTATTGTACATGTTACAAATCACTGGCACCAAAAAAGCCAGTAATTTGTTGCAAATATTAATACAAATATGCAAGATAAATGGCACTATTTATTTTTATTTGGTATACCTGGCAATGCATTTAATAAAAATTGGAGACCAAAGCTCATTTATATAAAATATATTCCAGTTCAAAAAAGCAACATAAAACATCAAAAAACCCCAGATGTTAGTGTCATGTCAGAAGATTTACTTTCTTTCATAAATAAGAGTATGAACATATACATGTAATATATGAAAAGATTCATTACCACCATACAAGATCTATGGTAAATATACCAGCTGAGCCTTTACATGCTACTTACTAATACTCTGTCTTTTTGCCTATTTCTAATATTTCAATGTGTGCTTATGTTAAATAACAAAGTTTGAGGTAATGCACGTTCACATCTAACAGTGAGCATTACAAGAAGCAAACTACCTTTCCGCTTGGAGAATCAAACTCACTGTTCCTTCCTTCAGGTCAAAGATCAGTGGTGTGTTCCAGTTCTTTGTACTGAAATAAATAAAGTAAATTATTGAAATATTCCTGCATTGTGGTTCGAACCTTTCCCAGTGATGCAGAGGTGGGACAGAGCCCCTCTCTTGTGCTCCCTCTTACAGGCTGCAATGATGGTTTGGCATTAGTCATCTCACTGAACCAATAAGGTGCGTTTAGAAGTCAACTTTAAATTTCAGCATATGAAACAGAATATCATGTTCTTAAAACATGATGCGGGATTGAATCATTCTTATTCTATTCCAAAATAATGGTGTGCCAGAAGCAGCATCCAAAAGAAAAAGAGTCCCCAGATGGAGGCACAGAACCGGGGCAAATACAGATGCATCCAGCCACCAATTCCGGCTGCCTCTACATGATAAAAACCCCATGTTTTTGTAGCAAAATGAACAGGCAGTCAAGGCATCAGCAAAAAAATGAAAGAAAAGACATCAGGTGGAGGGCAATAATACTCCAACACCATTTCTTGTAGATGATGTTAGGTTCCATGGGATATTTCAGTTCGTTAAAAACAGAATTAATCACTGGACTTCAAATGAAGTTCCCGCTACTCTCTTAAAACTGATAAGATAAAATGGAGAAAACTTCAGGAATTGGTCTTACTTACGAAAACACGTAACACTGCAGAGAAGTTGAAACAACCAAATGCCCGTAGTTCAAAGAGGCCTTAATAACCCTGTCACGGAATTCCAGCAAATCCACCGCATCGTTAATAACGTTGTGCACCTAATCAACAGAAAATTGAAGAAAACAACAATAACTGAAATGAAAACTACCTAGTGGAGTATCACATTCTTTCTTATTATAAGCACGTGCTGATACGACGATGCCATTAAGAGAAGAACATTATCTATGTGGGAACAGGCATTTTCGCAGCACTAGTGAGAACTTAAAGGTTCTGCAAACTCTGAATAAACAATGAATAATTACTGAAGACCTGCATGGAATTCCTTAAAAAAAGGAGTAACTAATGAGTAATCAGAATGCATAAGGTTTGAGCACAACATTATACATGAGGTTGATAAAATCATCTGAGATGAAGGATGTCTGAAAGTTCCCATTTTAAGACTCGGTGTTGAGTTGCTGATTATTTGAACATTTAAAATCTAATGTTTCACCAATCCCATAATGATCCCATCAAAATAACGCAGCAATATCCAAGATTTGGATAAAGATGTGTTGTCCAGATGATGAAGAGCTCTCCCAAACTCTGAAATAAGGGAAATAAGGTTGTGCCTTTGCCATTGCTGCGAAAATTTGCTCCAATGCTGCAAGAAAACCACAGTTTGCCTGTAATCAACACAGATTTTTGAGCTTAAAGATCTTAGGCAGCTGAAATCTAAGGAGATATTTTATGGCTCTGTGTACGTGTGTTGTTCAGGATTTGTTTTCTTGTTTGTTTGGTTGGTTTTATTCTTCTTTCTTTAAGATGTCACCATTCTGAGGGTGGTAACTCCTCTTTGATTTCCTCCATTGCGCAACCAATTGCAAAACAAGGACTGAACTCAATTATTATGAAAGCCTAGAAACCATTTCCAAAGACATATTAATTGCTGTGTCTACCGCAGTGATATGTCTATAATTAACTAAGCTATTGTAGTACCCAAAACAAAGAATGCATCTAGGACTTTTCTGTCAGCAATATTTTCCTACATAAATATACGGGAATAAAGTAAAATCACTATAATCAAATAAAAAATGAGTCCTCAATACTTCCTCCATTGTTTGCATATTCAAACACCCTGGAGATTATTTGCAGAGCCATCTGTTACGAGTCGATGTCTGGGAATGAAAGAAGAAATATGAATTTTTACCTGCTAATTTGTCATCTGTGTTCCCAGACACTGACTCATGTTATCCCACCCACTGGACCAACCCATAATACGGCATTTCTGTTGTTACAACTTTGCCCAATTACATATTCGACGTTAACAGAAGCAAGACCAAAAAAGTGTTTAAGGGGCTAATTAGGAATTTAGGGACTTGACCTTGATATTGAAAATATTGGCCTGGTGTCCAATATCGAATGTGTAATTTGGAAAATTTGCGAGAATGGAAATCATCTATTATCCCAGCGTTCAGAGAGCGAACGTTGTGAGTCAGTGTCTGGGAACACAGAGGACAAATTACAAGGTAAAAATTCATACTTTTGTATTAATTCCCAGATATTTGGTAACCTAAATGTGGCTTTAGGCCAAGATGTTTTCAAAAGAAGGATCCCGAAGTTAAGCTCCAGAAACCACATGTAGGGGCCTGTTTCATTTCCAGCAGCGCTGGGACTTGGCAGCTCCACCGAGGTCGATGTCGGGTGCTCCGTGCATGGCTGGAAGCACCGCACGGGTACCTGGTGTAGATTATCCAATATCTGACAACGTTCTGGAGCTTTGGAAGATCCCAGTCTAGGCTGTAACGCAATATGCAGTGCGGAAAAGCACATCATGACTCTTTATAGTTATAATCAGCAACCACATTTAGCTGGCAGTGCCCTAAGATTGCAACATTCATCACAGCACTAAAGTAACATTAGTTCTATATATCTATTTATATACCTTTTTATATATTTGTTTTATATATATATATACTTATTCCTGTAATACTATTGCATATGATGCTTTGGTTTTGGCCAATGAATTTGTATTGTTTTCTGCACAAACATCTTAATTACACTTGAAATTCTCTCTCTCTTGTTCGTGGCCTCCCACAGCTCATTTCACATGCCCTTCAAATGAGTTTTGCATTTTTCTGGAGGATAAAGTACTTCTGCATTACATAATTCTGGTCCATCTGGTGGCACAACTGATAATTATTTACACCATTTGCTAACTCTGGCCATTATACGATTTAAAACATCTTCAGTCATATATACATGGGGGGAAAAAAGGACATATTTTGTATTAAAAATCACCTTAGAACGCTAATAATCAGAATGCACAGCTCTGAACTGTGAATGTTACCTCCATGGTTCTCCTCTTCATTAATGTTATTTCAAGGTTTTTCCACTCCCAGCGTTGTTCCACGACGTGGGCAAAAATGACATGGCCATTCCCACACGCTCCGGCCAGTTGAGTGCCATCAATAGACCAAGCAATATTAAATATGCTGCCCGTGTTCGGCTTCTCTAAAGCATAAGACCACTTGCAGAAAGACAGAAATGAATTCTTAATATTTTTGTACTGTTTGGAAAAGATATATTGTAAAAAACAATACCACAGTGTTAAATTTGCTTAAGAAACACCAATGAACTAACTTGTTATTACAACTTGAAGAAGCAAAGTAGAGGGATGAGATTGAAGTTCGATTCCCTGAAGTACATTAGGTAAAAGTTATCTAGTCACAACACACTTAAAGTGTACCTGGTCATTCATAAATCTAAACAATTGCTACAGAGAAATTAAGTGAGTGTACTTAGAAACAATTAAACTGGTCTGGGCAAAATCATATATGTATATATATATATATATATATCCTAATCAAGAAGTGCTTGCAAATGGCTATCACAGTTTAATGTCACAGGGGCACAGGTCAAATCTTAACAAAATAAGTACTGTACCTGCTTTCCTAGAGATTTTTTAAATAGCATTTAGCAGTTGAAGAACTACCTGAGCATTCAAATACATTTGAAGTCTTCAGTATCAAAGCAGTAAGAAATAACATGTGATTGAAGTTAAACGTAGACAGTGGATTCTCATGGCTTTTGGATACATGGTATTATATGAAAGGGGAGACAGTTGGAAGAAAATACTCACCTCATGTTTCTAACACATTTAATATTCTGATTTCTTTTGCAGTACGCTTAATACCCAAGAAATACAAAGTCCTTCACACAAAGTCTTCATATAATTTATACGAAATGGAAACACAAAAATTACAGGAAAAAGAAGGTGTCAGACTTAAACATTCAATAGGAAGGAAACCTCTCGGTTGCACTAACGATTTACAGAATACGATGTAAATTGACCTATGGAATCGGGGCTCTTGTGCTGCCCACGCGCACGAGGGTGAGCGAAAGACCGAGTCAGCACCCACTGAATTTCCCATTTCAAGCACTGCCTGAATTTCCAATTTCAAGCACTCAATTTTAAGGTTTCTTGGCTCACAGACACACCATTTATCGCCTATATGATCTGCAGTTGGGGACAGTAATTGAAATTTTTAGAGAAAAGTCTATAACCTGCTTTCTGTCTCAACGGGCTGACTTCTGTATGAAACACTCTCCAGTAATTAAGAGCGCAATATTTAACTATGTCTGACATCCTTATATAGCAAATGAGGCTGTAGGACAAATGATGGTAATGAGCACGCTCAGAACACTCTACATGTCCTACATCTGAGAGCGATTTTTCACAGCTGGCCAGATGTGATCTGTCTGACAACAGTTTGAAGAAGTAAAATACTATTTCATAAGTGAATGTTGGGATCCTCCCAAGCAGACGAGGCTGTTTCTAAGGTCATTTCCCTCAGATCAAGAATCTACCCATCAGTCAGAGTGAATAATAAAGGGGCATCAAGCCATCAACTGAGAACCAGTTTAAGGAGCTTAAAGAATGTGGTTTTGGTGCTACTTTTATTTTAATGTACTTTTTGTATACCCAGCAGATACACTGCACCTATACATTTCCAAAACCAGTTTTTTATTTCTTAAACCAAAAGTCTCTTGTTTTTCTCATGTAGTTGAAATACTCAGTAAAATATTTCCAGATTACAACCTTTTTTTTTTCTTTAATATATAAAGCAATTACAAAGTTTTATTTTCCAGCTATTTTTGAACGCTCTCAGTATAATTCAGACCACTCCAATGATTCATACTCCCTGCAGATGTCTGGTACATTTATCATGTACACAAAATGTTATAATAAGAATCATTTAGCTCTCCTTTTGTAAGATAGGAACAGCTTTTAAAAACCGAAATGGCTGTTACGTATTAACCAGATATACTGAGTTTTAAAAAAAAGGTATGAATATGACTATATGAATGACTCTATGAATGTGGTTCTAACATTAGCTGCAATACTATACTTTGGTATTACTGTTGGGCTTATACTTTTCCTGTATTCAATGAACTCTCTCAAGAACAAAGACTAGTTATAAAAGTTTAATTACATTAAATAAATACATGAAAGCGATAACTTGAGCTTCTCCTTTCCAATCGCACAATGTAGTAAAAAAGATGAAGAACTAGAATTTGCCTTGGGTAAATGGAAACTGAGGAGGCTCTTGAGATGTTGGTGAAATGATTTCAATGAGCAGCTTCAGGGAACTCAGTGTCCCAGGAACAAGGACAGTGTTTCACATGTGTAATATTGATGCTCTAAAACTCGGTATGAAGGATCCAATTAGTTATTATTCCTGGACTGAATGCAATAAATTAAGAATGATTATCCACATAATATCATGGCATAAAAGTGTTGGAAAAAAGTAGTGAGAGTATTTTCTTCACTTTTAAATTTAAGCTGAACTAAAGCTGACACTGCTGAACCTCCCCTTGATGTCAGAATTTACACAGCATCCCGCATCCACCAACTTTAACAGTCTTTGCCCATTATTTCGTCTTTGTTTATGAAAAGAAAATGGGCAATCTCCCCCACAATCCACTCCCGGACTAACAGCAAATACACACTCTCGTCCCTTTACGCCCCAACTGATATAACCAAGACGAGTGTGTGTAAAGAAAGTTTCAGGTCCTAATAACCACAAACCTCTATTTATTAATTTTTTTTGAAGTGAAGGCTCCGTTTCCCTTGTGGCCCTTAGGGCGTTTCACACCACGGAGGCAGCTGACATCTGAAAATCCATTAAAAGCTGCAACCAGCTCCTACTGCTGAGTGATGAACCCACGCTTCAGTGCAAACCGCCCAGGAGCTGCTCATCAGGAAACGTCGATTAATTATCTGATGCAATGGAAGGCAAATCGGACCTTACAAGATTATAAAAATCAATTATCCAAGGCAACGCTATACTGAAACCTATTAGAAACACCTGAATATGTACACATATGTGGACTCAGCTCATGGGAAATATATATGTATATATGTCTATATACACCCCCTAGACATTTTACTCAGTATAAAATATTAGGCTTTCAACTCCTCCCACACCAGAACTCACAAAGATTCTACAAACCGGAGACAACATGTGTAACTAGAGATAAGGAAACCCAGTGCTGCATGTGAATATACGGCAATTTACCCCAAGAGGAGAAACCACCCTTGACGGGACTATTGAAGTGCAGAACTGTGTGGGATTCTTGTTGCTCTCTTGAACATGTGCTGGAATTGACCCCAGTAATTAATGTAAATTATCAAGAACTAAGTCACGACCCCCAGGTGATGCATTAAGCTGTGTATTAGCCGCACAAAGCCAAGCAGAGGATATCTAAAATTCTCCTGAAATCAAGCACATTCTCATAATTATTAGACCCAAGAACTAAAGATAGGATGACAAACTGTCCCATATAAACTCTTAAACGTAGAAAATGAAACATTGATGTAGTTCTTTAAACAGATTATTACTTCCATAGATGATCCATATGTTTTCATTTTCTTCCAGAAGTTACATTAGGCCAATTCTAATAAATGAAAATACGCCAACTTGGAAAGAATTGGTCAACAACATAACTCCATGCGAAACCTATCTATATTATTTTTCCCTTTTATTGAGCTACAAAGAATTCAAGCTCACGACTGTTAATAAAGGTGGATGAAATAGAGGCAGCAGAGAAAAAACTCCTTCTTTTTGTGACACTGCCAAATGCATATCACTGTGAAACAAGACTATAACTAAACGTAATGGGACCAAAGCTCATTGGAACTCTATAGAAAACAGATTTGCTTGGGTTTTCGTGGTGCTCCAGTATAGGACAATTCAGCACTATCAGAATAATAGGAAAATACACGTGCTGTACACAGTCCCTTTCGAAATCTTGTTAGATCTTTTATAGTTGTCTAATACCTAATGTCAATTTAAAGGATAAATTATGTTAATTTTACAACAATCACACAATTTACTGCCCTGAATGAAATTAATGGGTTTAATGCTAAACACCTAAGTTATTTTTTAAGCTTCTCCATAGGTATTTAAATTATTTTCAAAACTTCTCTTTGTCAATGGTTTAAAAAATAAGGAAATAAGAACCAACACTGCTAACCATTTAACACACGAAGAATCCTGGACATCAATTAATGTCATGAACTTTCATTAAGTTCAAAGTCTATTTCTTTCTGAAAAACATTGAATAGAAACATGTTATCACAGAGCTCAATATATATAGCCATCTCACCCTATTCACACTTGTTTTAAATGGGGTCTGAGGCAGTTATTACTCTTGCAGAATGTTCTTTTTTATTTTCTATAGAATTAGGAAAGATTCCCTACATCTTATTAAGTTTTCCAAATGCTTTTTATAGAATTCCTAGCAAAATTAGACATTCCAAGGAGCAAGCTATGGAATGTAAAACGCCATGTGTAACAGAATCAAACACGCAAAGTACTGCTCCAGTCAAATGGCCATGATTCACTCTCATAAAAGAGTTTGTAGAATGCATATAAGAATTTAAAAGCATGAACTTACAGATTTATGAAGAGAATCACTTTCATTACTAAGCACAGTGATGGAATCAAGATAAAAATAAAAAGGCAAGATTTAGCAGTCAAACATCAAGTTGTTTACGAAAAGAGATTGTAGCTAAACACCACCAGAAATAATGTTTAACAAAAGGAGCACAATTAATTTGGAGACCACCAAAAATCAAATCAAACCGACCAATCCCCATTAAGGGTAAATAAACCATTAATGGAGGAAAATCTAAAAGGTCTTCCCAAAACAAGTGCATGAATGCATTCAGTGTAAGTAAAAGCTAAATTTGCTGTCCAGCTTTGCCAGCTTTTGTGGGCAGCTCTACAAGGATTCACCTGACCACCGTGTTTCATGGGGTTTTTCTCAATTATCCTTGTACACTCTCCAAGGCGTTGCGACAACAACCTGTCCCGGAGCAGATGGGGATGGTCCATTTTCCAGGAGAATTATGTGGGAGCGGAGCGGGGGAAGGAGGAAATCAGTGAATTTCAGTCATTCTTACCATCTCGGACTGTGAAAATATTTTGACCTGCTCAGTAATGTCGAGGGAAGCGCGCGGAGCCGCAGGAAATAGCTGACATAAGAGAACTTTGCAAGCGCCGCCCTTCATCCGAGGGATCGGATTCTGCAAAGCTGTGAGCACCAGGAAGGCTGAAGTCTGTCCATCAAAATATCCAGCTTTACATTTCAATGTATATAACTCTAAAATTACTCTCAGCACTCTCTGCAGGATTAATGATCACTAATTTCAACACTAAATATGTTTTGCCTGGTATTCTGTAGGCTAGCCACAATAATTCCTTTTAGGTACGTAACACTCTCAGAGCAAAAGTGCTTTGTAAATGAAGAAATAAAGCTTTTCAAAGTTACTATTACATTTCTAGGTTTTTTAACACGAAGCTGCTAGACCCAGGTAGAAAGAAAAGAATAGGAGAAAAGAAAATACGCTAACAGCATTTAATTTAATTATGCCCCCAAACTGAAGACATATGCTAGAAAAGAGTTAATGATATATATATATCGCCTGATGGCTCCCTGAGGAACAATTTGCCAATACAGCTCCATTACATCAGACATAATAAAAATGTCTATGTTGACCAGTAAAAGCCAGGTCTGGTTCTCTTCAAACTCCATCACTCTGGTGGTATGTGAACCATTCTTCCTTTCCCCTCAATACCAGCAAAGCTCGTTCTTTAGTAACTATTTACATTTAGTGTCAGGAAAGAAACTTGCATGAAAAATCGTGACTTTTGAAGATCATAAATTATCCTTGCTAGCTGCTAAACAGACAAAAGCATCTGGCACGAGCTACCGTACATATAGTTTCTTTCAGAGTTGAGTAACAAACCAGGTAAAAGAACCCTTAATTTTATGGAAAAATAAACCTAATATTTCAAACAAAGTCCATGAGCCCGTTCAACATTAAATGTTGATTAAGAAATTACTGGGTTTCTGCACCAGAAGTTGGAACCATATTTGCAGTAAATTATATTGTATAATAACTGGCAGGAAAACCAGCAAGGCCCTGGGGATCAGAAACAAAAGCTACATGCTACAAATCGGCATACATGACAGCAGAAAAAGAAATATAGGCTTTTAAAAGAATAATTTTGATGACGAAAAACATTAAATGATGACAAGTGCAATCTGCTCTCCAGCCTTAAAACAGAGACAGGAAATCACAGAATCCCAGAATGTCAGGGATTGGAAGGGACCCGGAAAGCTCACCCAGTGCAATCCCCCCATGGAGCAGGAACACCCAGCTGAGGTAGCCTGAGTCTACTTTTTAATGATTTTTCTTCAAAAATTTAAAACTACTTGAAACACACAGGTCAAGTTCATGGTAAGGAGAACCACGCTCCAGGGAAGATGCCCAAAAACACCACGGCAAATGAAGGTTTTTGAACCTGAGCAAAAGAGCAACAAACACAATAAGAAAAGAGGTGGAGAACGGAACAGTAAAAGTCCCAAACCAGGAAGGTTCGATGCAACCCAAGTCTCAGCAAAAAGCTGCAGAACCTGAAGGTCAATGAAACTGCGCTAAATTAATTTTAATTGAAGACCAAGTTGACAAAAAAAACCCTGGGTCAACAACAACAAACTGGGTGTAAAAAATAAAATCTAATGCCTGACAATCACATCTTGTGATCTCCTCACTGCATGTGCTTGGCAGCATTTAGTATTTCTGAAGGAAAAAGGACATCGTTCTTCTACCTCCTTTTTTAAGATAGGTCAATTTTACACACTCCTTGCTTTTTATGGTTACTAATTGCATGATTATTCAAATTTATCAAACCCAAAAGATATCTAGAAGTTCAGCTAAGCAGATCAAGAACATAGCATCTTAGTCAGATGCACCCAGTAGAAAGGTGATGGATGACATGACTAGTTTTTGCTAATAAAACCACCGTACACGTATACCCTCAGCAATATGTGCTGTATAATCAATACATTTGTACGATTCCACATCTGCTGTTGCTGAGTTGTTACTTACCCCAGTTTTATCGCATAGACGCAAAGTATGAAAAGAACCCACGGCAAATAACTCTCCATCCCCAGCCCAGGCAACAGAGGTTATAGGATATTCGTGGGGCTGGGAGCTGTACAGGAGGCGGCCATAACTGTCCCAAACCTTTAAAAAAATTCAATATATATCTCTATGAACATAGTTTGGGCATACCTTTGCTTATTCTAGAATGAAGTCATTTGATTGTAAAACTTGGACACTACTATTTTTAGTTTTTGTTAATTGTGAATGTTTTTTATCACAGCTATTATACACTTAGGGAATGATAGAACCAACATACGATACACTTAAAAAATAGGTTTCTGCTTAAAGCAAGTAATACAATATGTGCTTTCCATTTTGGATGCAGTATATTCTAACCGAAATACTTCCTAAGGGATTCAATAATGCTCCTGTAATAGAAAACAGTAGCTTTACCTCCTCTAGTTTGATGTCATTACCTTTTTCAGTATATGTCATAGCTTATACTATTTCAAGTAATAATGTCTATATTTCTACATATTTTCCTTCCAGAGTTTGTTTCACTTGCTTTTTACCTATTTTTATTCTGCTGTATTTTTTTCTAGACGTGTCTAATTCAATGTTATAGACAGAAGATGTATTTACAAATAATACAACTCAGGGTAACAAAAACTGAAAGACTTGTCATTTAGTTTTAAGTTTTCATGTATTAATAAAATTAGAAAACATCAGAATGCCTGATATATTTTTCAGTCGTTTAGTTTCCCTTAAGAATTTAACCAGTACTCACCTTATATTTACAATCTTCACCTGCAGAAAGAATAAGATCATTAACTGAGTTCCAGTCAGTTTTTAAAATAAGTCCATCGTGGGCTTTCCACTGAAATGGAAAAGAAGAAATTAAACATACATGCACCAAGTTTGACAACATTATTTTTAATCTTTATCCTTCATCTTTTACCAGCGTTCATAGGCTCCAATGTACATCAGGGTTTCCAACAGCAGAAACCCACAGATGTCATCTCTTCTTGCAGAAAGATAAACTAAATACAGCTTGAACAAGGCAGAATGAAAGTGTAACAATCCGCACTAAAAACGTGTTCTGAACAATTGCTTCTGCATTTTCTGCCTTTTTGTAACAATGAAAAGGGAAAACCTTCTGTGTCATTTTGCTTTTTCTTCGTTAACAAAAAGGGAAATGCCTAATCACGTGTCTGAAGAATATCCATAGCAGAAAGTGTCCATTTTATGTTTTAGTTTGGAGAAATGAACAATTTCCTTATTCTCCAAAAACCTAAAATGTTGTGGGGGGAGAACTGAGCGGTTGTTTGCATGGAAAATTTTAGCAGAAACATTTCACATTTGGCTAAACTCTAAATAACTGACAAAAACTCACATGGAAGTGTGAGACAAGCCTAATGTATCAACGATACCTGCAAAACTTTAGCGTTGGGCTGAAGAGGTTTAATAATCAGCTGCTTCCCTGATGTATAAAGGACTTTTTCAGAGTCGGGTCCCCAGGCTACTGAGTACACCGGTGTTCCTGCAGACAGACAGACAGACAGAAACACAACTCTGAAGACTTCTGCTCATGCTCTGTACCCTTCCAACACTCCTCAAGGAAATATATATACATATATATATATGGGGTATAGTCCTGGAAATTCATTTGAGTGAACCATCCAAATCCTACCACTCTGAATGAGGCCACTCTCAATTTAACTTTGAACAAATCAGCTGCGTGCAAAACAAGAAAGGAGTTGATGGCTTGTCCAATATTACATCTGGGTTACTATTAATAAAACTGTGTATGACTTTACTACTGCTACAGGTCTTTCCTCATATTGTACCTATCGATTTTCCCAATGCATCACTTAACTTTTAAGACCTGCCGATTTTATTGCAAGGTCTGTTCCCAGCAGACTCCAACTACATTTACCACTCGCTTCTTCATTTAATGGTCTCTAAAACCACCCCAGAAGAATTAAAATCACCCAATTTCTTCTCTATTGTAAGATTTCTTCAGTCAAACCATCTTTATAAACAGACAATTTTGTCTCTTCAGCTTCACCGAACCTTATTTATATGCTCCCAATCTGACCAATTTATTCTAATATATAGTTGAGCTAAATAAGACGACATTGTCATTGACATTTAATACAAATCCGGGCTGAAAAAGCTTTGCATTGCACCTAAGTTATTATTCATAAGATATGTAGGCTCCATAATTAAGCCTCTAACAAAACACATATAAAAACCCAAATATTCCATACACCAGCAACTCACAACCCAAATGATCGTAAATAAAACTCTAACGAGCGGCCTGCAACTTGACAGATTTTTCCCAATTAACTGAAAACACTTTTTTGCAGATCAAGAACGCCTCTATCTAGAATAAAGTTAACTGCTCTGGTTTAAAATCATGTTCTGTTGCAGTTTTCCAACGACCTTTTTTGAAAATAAAGCACAAAATTACATGAAAAAAGCATCCAGGAAAAAACAAATATCAAACTTGTCAACTATGCAAATATTTTCCATGGTACTTGACAGGATTAACCACCCCTGAAGAATAAGAACCAAAGGATAAGTCCATGATACCCACGTGGAACTGGCAGGTACAACACGGACCTGAATGAGAGCTGTGCCCCAAAAGCCGTGTTTGAGACATAAGAAACCTCCAAAAGAGCAATTATTACAACCCAAATGTTGCTATTTGACAATGTCACGATTTTAGAAGAGGAAACTCGAAAGGAATTCTCCTGAACTCTCACTTATTATCTTCTTAAGGAGTTGTGCATATTTCAGATGACAATAAAGTATCAAGCTGATCAAATGTCCCTTCAGAGACACTTTTGGTAATCAAGTTCCATTTCAAAAAATGACTCAGGAACATCTTTTAATGAGATGAGATTTAGATACTAAAGTGACTGAAGTGCTCTGTCACCTGTCCTAACATCATCTGATAGCTCACTTGAGCCTTCAGATTTTCTCTCTGAAAAGAACCTGATTTTATTATGGTCACGTCAGTTCAGCACAGTCAACTTGATTTGAGCTTCCAAATATTCCAACGCTAAACTGAGACCTGGTGTCATTGCTCCTGTATATTTTTGCACTTTGTATATTTTCTTTTAGGAAGGCACTTATTTTATGTTACTTAGAAATATAGAATGATGTAATTTATTTTTTAACTCGTCAACCATTATAGGAGACAACTCACAGAAACACACAACATATATTAAGTAAATCTGGCACTAGCTGTTTTCCTACTGGCAACAATTTATGTTGAAAATGACATAAATTCTGTCACCAGCTGTACAGAAATTCCAAATAAACTAATTTTTGCCCTGCTCTAATGCTGATTTAACAATCAGAAGACTTTTATATTCAAACCAAATGTTTGACTTTTTTATGACGGCTGACTACTTAACCACAATTTCCAGGGCTTAACAGCAGGAGCTGAGTTAACTCATTTCCTTCTGCACTTAACAAGAGCTTGCTTGGGAAGAGGCTGCCAACACATCGCATCGCTGCGGAAAGGGAATTCAGAACAGCCACGCTGCAGCGAGTGGCATCGGTGACAAACAGCTCCAGGAACAAATACTCCCTGGGAAAAGAAGTGAGAATAGATGGGCTGAGAGAAGATTGGAGGAAGGAACAGCAGGATTAAGCAGGGTGGGGTTTCACATCTCAGCCTATGCGAGTCCTTTTACCTTCACAGGAGTAGAAACATTAATGCGGACAATTGTACATCTCCCTGTGGCAACACAAAGCATCGGAGCTGCGTTTGGAATAGTTGTCCCTTTCGAAGTTCCACTTCACAGTAATCACGTTGTAATTAAACTCTTTCCATGGTGACTGTTGTGATTTTGCTTTCATTAACCAAAAAGGTAATTGATATATCAGTTATTCATCTAACTCCTTGGTGCTCACTCGGCATGTGAGTCACTGGAAACCCATCAGAAAGTCCGCAGGGCCAAAAGACAAGGAAGCTATGACAAGATGACAAATGCAATTTGAAAGAAATGTGACAGAAACCACCTGAATAATTAGAAATTAATCCGAGGTAAACTGGTAGAATGTGTGGCACAGAAACAATAAGTCTGTGGTTAATGATGTTTGAATGATAAATAAGTGTCATATTCTTTTATAATGGAAAGTCAAGGCTTGATCAAGAATGAAAAAGCACTGGCTTGGTCTGTGCAATGCATGTGTATTTTCACAAAGGTTATGGTGACATCCTTCATCAAGTGCTCTTAAAGAAAGCCAGTTCTCATGGCACAAGAAATAACGTCATTCAGTGCATTTAAAACATGACTTTTCCACAAGGAACTACTCCTGTCTTGACTGGAATTAGGGACACTGGAATAATTACAATGATCACAGCAGCTGCTCTAGCAATGAAATATGAAGGGTGGATCCATGAGGCTTGTTTGGTCTGGAGATCCTCAGATCTTGGAGTAAAGTTATCAGCAAAGCTGTGGCCTTCACTAGTGGGATAAGCTAAAGAAACGGTGCTGCAGAATAATCTTGATTGTAGTGAACAAGACGCACCTGCCTTCTACTTAATTTTCTGCTTTGACTCTGTAGAGGACTTGGAGAGAGATGGTGATTTATGACCCTCAGCAGCAGCAATTTCGGACGGACACTTCCAGAGATGCAGCTGTGGACTCAGCACTGTTCCTACTAACCAGATGTTTCTCGGTCAGTGCAGGTGGCACCACCGACACGACAGTTTCCGCCTCAAATAATCCCAGAATTGACAAAGCACCGTAAAAATTTGTGCTGGTAGAGCCATCTTTTCTATCACACGTGGACCTTCAATACATTATACATCCTGCTCTTCATAATTCTCAGCTGGAAGCCTAAAGGACTGCAAATTTAGCATTTTCTTAAAAGCTTTCAGTTTAAGGAAAAGGAGAAATAAAAGGAAGAATATTTAGATAACTGAAGGACGAAGAAGTAAGATCAGGCTCAAAGAACGACGCAGCCATAACAGTAACGTTACACCAAGAGGCTCTCTCTTTATCCCATGCAATGGCAGGATGGAAGGATTCGCAGCCAGAGTGCTCCATATAAGCACCGAAAAAGCTAAAAAGAGGAAAAATGTACGTTCGTGTTTTTGTAGTGAATCAAAATTCAAAGATAGAACACGCATGTGGACCATCATCCAAAGATAGGAGCCTGAAAATGTCTTTCTAATACAAAAAGTGGAATGAGTAGAAAGAATGCTAGTGATGGGAATCCCTTCATTTCTCAAGATGATAAAGGAAGTGAAAAACTAGCCTAAACATTATATACCTCTCTTCAACAACGTCATGATTTGTGCAGAATCCTATCCTGATCCCAAGTACATCAGTAGCTTACAAAGCAGTTGGTGGGAATCTGATCGTGTAAATTAAAGTTTAAAGGGTTTCTGAACCTCACGGGCTCTTATCTTAAAACACAAATGCAAGAAGACAATTATCCCATGGGCACTCAGCTGTACATTTCTACTGTACAGAAACCCTACGAAATCAATGAATATTCAGCTTGCATATTCCAAACTAGAACAACTCCTACTGTATAAGCTTCAACGAACCTCAGATAAGCAGTTGAACATGAAAAAGCTTGAAACATGTCAACTGAGACATAGTGAAGTGCGTGCTTCAACTTTAAAACAAAATATAGCTCAGTTAGCTTATCTTTCTACCTTGTAAACATGAAAAAACATGACATCTGAATATGAACTTCCTTAACAGAATTGAAATACATTTTACATTCACTCCTGTGGTTAAAATGCCTTCAACAGGTTGAAAGAATTCAGATAATTTGTTTTAGAAAGAGATAAGGGTCTGACATTTAACCCAACCCCAGGTGCATGTGGTTTCTTAAAAAATGTCAAAAGGTCACATGATCTCAATGTATGAAGCCTGAAAAACAAAATCCAGCTCAGTATCTTCACTGAAATGATACAAAAATATTTGAAATTATGATTATAAAAAATAGCACTTTAAAAATCTCAATCATCATTTGTATAAATATGTACTTGCACTTCACAATAATGAGATTTTAAATTGACTTAAATGAAGATAACTGAAACGTTCCAGTGTGCATAAAACTGCAGTTACAAAGCCAAGATCAAGGCTCGGTCTCCATGGCCTCAGTTCAACAGAGAAATGAAGCACAGGGATTGTTTCACTTCAGTAGGACTGTTTGCATACACTAAATTAGTCACTGGGTTAAATAGAAGAACCCAGGGCTGTTAAGAGTTGCAAAGTTCAGAGGAACCCACCTACACGCACTTTGCATCTTTTGAGCATTCTTGAAATGCTTTCAGAGATTTATTTTTCAGTTGCACCATAAGTGTCTGTGGCTTGGTATTAAAAACTGGATTTTTAAATCTTTAATTCTTTAGTCTCTTCAGAATCCTTAGGGTGGAACTGAAACTGTTGTCTACAAGTGTTGCAATAACACTTCTCATTTGAAGAATATTTAAGATAATAATCTCATTAAAAATCCAGTTTCCCCTCTATTTAACTATGATTTATGTTTAATTTTAGTTAAGTTTATCTAGGCCTTAAGATACTTACACAAACCATCACAGCCAGATTTAGGCTCTTATTTAAGCATATTTCATAATACTCCAAATTAAACAGTTCTAATGGAACTTTAAGCAAATTAACTTACCTTGCTGAGCTAAAGTGGATCTCAGCATTCCACTTTTAGACCAGATTTTCACTTGGCCATCTTCACCAACTGAAAAGTTATCATAGAAACCATCAAATGCAAGAATAAGCCTAACAACATGGCACCTGTATTTATCTAGGAAACACTAGAGTTAAAATAAGTCCAGGTTTTCTTACAGGTAAGTGTTGTTTATGTAGTTTCCTAATGTGCACATAGATGGTACATTGAGGAAAACATATTTCAGACTGTTCTGCTGTTCTCAACAAGTGTCTTCCCCTCCTGGAAACCCCTGTAGTATCTGAAGCTCCTCTTGGGGTGAGAATGCCCATCACTACCCAAAGTAGCCTAAATTCTGTATATTCTACCCAGCACTGCTCGCACTTTTCATCTCTTCACAGTTCACCAGTGTGGAGGCTGATTAAATGAGTCTCTGAGGAGTCTGAAGAGAGCAGGAGCAGATTTTATGTATTAAACCGGTGGCTTCGCAGTTGATAAATGGTGAAACTGAAGATAACTGAAGGCTCCGCTTGGAAGGCTTAGATTTTATAACATAACCGCGTGCTACCAAGAAACTTAGTTTATTTATTAAAGATTAAGTTCTTCTATACTGTACAGCACAGTTATGTAGGAATTAAGAACACAGACTTCCTAGTGTGCTATCATATTTAAAATGTACAGCTCTGAGCCTTCGTTTAGGCCTCCCAGATTCAATTAATGAGGAAAAAGGTGCACTTGGACACTTAATGCCATTCTTCCCTTCCAAGGTAATTTACTTACCGGATTTCAGGCTTTTATATCTGGCTGATATAGCTTTTAAGTGTTTCAAAAGTGCAATTTTAAAAAAAATCTTAATTGTGCACACATGATACTGTTACAATAGAACCATAAATAATGTTTTAACTGATATAGCACCATCCAGGATTCACTCTTCCTCAAAGTATGGATGTGGTACAAGAGCAGTTGATTTTCTCAGAGCACAGTGTCTGGATGTGCTGATGAATTCCCATTCCCCCCACAGTCTTTCCAAAAAAAAAGAAAACAACCCAAAATAACACCAAAAAACCCCCAGATTGAAAAAGCAACTTTGACTTTTGCTTTGGAGAAGTTCCTGAGGCAAATCTGTCTTGAAAAAGAACAATATTTCTATCCCTTTGAGATTTCGGAGGAACACGCCAGAGTTCCTTGAAGCAGCGTTTTAGAGTCAGACTGAGTCTGGAAACAAGCGGATCCAAAATTATCTTCAGTACTTGTGGACTGAGTTGGAGTTTGTCCAAAGGAATCAGCTGTGCTACATCAGCCTGCAGACAACCCTGACACCGACAGAAATCCCATACAGGAGAAGCCGATCACAGCAAATTTCATTAGCTTCCCCTTCACGTCAAGATAGACGTTTTGGACAAAAATGCCAAAAGATTTAGGACAAGAAACCACGTAGAGATGCAGACACTGGGAGATCACTCTACACTGCTCCTAATAATGAAGAAATAGCAGGACAGGAACACTCAAGGTGCTCATGAGGCCTCAGTAAACTTTGCTGGCTAAAAAGATTCCAAATGTCATGTGCAGAGATATAAACGTACTGACTTAGCAACCTTTTTTGTGACAGATAAGAAACAAAGAGATTAATCATATACTGTCCTTTATGAAATACAGATCTACAGAAATACCTGAGCACTCTGATATTAACTGATATTTAACATTTACTTTCTAGTCAATAGGATAACATCTAATAGGGTCACTAGAAAGGAGACATTTTTTACTAGCTCTTCTATTAATTAAAATAGACAACATTCTTCTAAATCAAAAAGTGCCAAATCAAGTTCTATTAAACAAGGTGATAATAACCCCAGAGATATAGACATAAAAAAGTAACTTATTATAGTTAACTTAACTTATATTAGTGATTTTTTGTTTCCATTTCCTGCTTCTCATGCGAATTTCAAGCCACATAAGACTTAACAGTCTCAGTTTTATTCGTTCAAATTTAATGTCACTACAATATAAACTAGGAAACTTGGGATTACATCTTCTGAAGGCAGGTTAAGGATTAAATTATTTTTCAATCACATTCTATTGTATTTATGCCATAGAATAAAGTACTTACATTCTATTGAAAGCAGCTACTTTCAATTCATTTTGTTTAGTACTATATTTCTGTACCTTTGCTTTTCTGCATGTCAACTTTGTATAGTAGAAAACCAAAAGGCTTCATTTTGAAAGAGCTCTTCTGGTACTTGAATTTTCGGAACGCTTTGTCATTCCCGAATGCTCACCTGTCACCAGGGCCGTTCCTTCGGAATTCCAGCGCCCCGCGAGCACGGCTCCACAATGCGCCTCCACGCTCTTCTCCACTCTTCCAGATTTCGAAATCAAGTGGAACTTCCCTAAACAAAAGTTCAAGATCCAAACGATATAATTATTTTATGAATCGCTATTTCCGACCCTAACAGGATTCTGTTAAAAATACACACGCAGAACATGATGAAGCAACTAACAACAACAAAAGGACAAAATGTGCAATTATGCTGTTCACAACTGTGATGAGCCCAAACAAATGAGTTCTGCAGAAGAGCTATTAGTAAACTAGCTACAGTGTTGAGGGTTTTAATGTGTTTTTGTTTTCCTTTTGGTATGTATAATCTTTGTTCCGCCTATAGATTTTTCTTATGTCCTTCTAAACTTTGCATGTTTCTCTGGGGACGCAACTGCCTGCAGTGATTTCATTGTCTGAAAGCCAACGGAGGTAAATACACGGCAGCCCAGGAGAGTCCTTGTGGGTTTTGGGTTTGTGTTTTTAAGGTCTGAAAAATCACTCAAAAGGATAAGGGAAAAGCTAGAACAATCTGAGCATCAGTGAGCGCGCTGCTCTGAGGAAGCATTGCTGCTTGCATTATGGAACTGTTATGGAAATTCACAGAAGCCAAAAACAAAGCCATTAATGATTTCACCAGAAGCATGAGGAAGTCTTTCTTTCCAAATGAGGGATGTTGCTCAAATCCAGGAAGATCAAATTTAAACTGGACCAAAGAGCAGACAAAGGAGGACTTGGAAACATGTGGCAGAACAAACACATGGCTTAGAATAGTTTGGGGATTCAAATTAACTACTTGAAAACCAAAACTCTTCCCAAATTCTTTTGTCTAATCTGCCAGACAGTGAATCCCTACAAACAATGTCCAGAGTGAGCAGGATTCGTTGGGATAACAGCACAGACACCTCACACCCAGTGTGTGCAAATGCTCCATCGCTCACCGTGCGATCATTTTCCACTAAAAACATCCTGCTTGGGAATACGAATTCCAAACCAGACCATGCCTGATGAGCCAGAAACTAAAAACCTGATCATTTCAGTAAAGGACCAGATTATCAAGCCCAGTATGGGTGACAACAGAGATAACCACAAACTGGGGAGGTAAAACATGTAACATCACCGCACTAAATGCACATTCAGGAGCCAAGACGGCAAAATTTAGGTGGCCTGCATCGGCAAAAGCTTGAAATCACTTTTATTGTGTTCCGGTTTCCTATGTTTTATATTGCATTTCAATTAAAAAAAAAAAACCACAACCAAACACTGCCCTCCAACCCCCAAATCCCAACAACAAAAGTCTTGAAAACAAAGCCAGACTAAAACCAAAGGAAACACATTCTGGTAGATCTGTCAGTAAATAACCATCTCCATAGTATTATTCAAACGAGCGCAATTACAATTTGTCTTCATTTCACTTGTAAGTGTATAAATGAAAAGGCACAATCATCCAGGCAAATCTCCGCTAATGCAAGATTTCCAAGCAAAAAAATCTTTAATACTGAAGAAAAAGAATGGTTTGTGTAAAGAGTTTGTTTGAACAGACCATTTAAAATATCACACACAACTGTACATTTTTGCTTTTCTTTATCACTTATATTCCTATCTACCACAATACTCTGAACAGTTATTTAATATGATTTTTTTTCCTGAATTCATAGATCTGATATTATTAATAAGACCGCTTCTTCCTCATTCAGTTCATTTTTTATTTCCTAACATTTTCAGGACTGGTATTCTACATTGAATATATTATGTTATCTTGTAGTTCTTTCAAAATTATAAAATGTATTTTATAAAATGAATGCATCAGTGATTTTATGGTACACGTCTCAGGTCTGTAATTCTCATTTTTTGTGTTTAAGCAATAACCGGATTCATAGAAATTCCACGGCTAAACACTATTTTCTCTGATTTGTCTAAGTGGCCTTTTCTGGTTTTAAAATAACACCTTAAAAACCATGTTTTATTTTCTGATCACCTAATTTAATGTTAGTGTACTTGTGCAATCTGTAGCCAAGACCTTTCCCAATACTTAAACCTAATTTGATCATTGGCCTATGAATATTCTCATGCCATCACCCACAGTATTTATCAAGCGGCTGAGCTCCTCATGGCCATTAGGAACATAATCTGCTAATTTCTCTTAAAAGATTAAAAAAAGAAAAACAAAAAAGGAAAAGGCTTTGCAAACTGGAGCTCACATCTAAGCCAATGGTATCCATCAATTTTTGGTAGCCAACCTAAAACATTCAGAATCACTTTTTTAAGGATAGAGCAAATTCTATGGTGTTTTATATAGCAAAACCATAGTTTCCCCTGATCCAGGTAGAATCTGTGAGAGCTCAATACTTCTGTAAGCAAAGCCCTCAACATGTAAGAGAAAAAACAAATTAAAATGAAAGAACAGACAGTTGGCAAGCAACCGAATCCTTTGGTTAGGTCAGATTATCAGGAAAACAATGGGCCGTGTCAGGGAGTGCGGGATAAAATCCTGTTACACAGGGTAACATTCAACTCATTTGCTAATCTTTTGTACTTTCCCACTTCACAAGTCCCTACTTCTTCCACAAGGCATCTTTCAAATAGTGAAACTGCAAATTGTAGCCTAGCAGGACAGAATACAGTTTCCTATAAAAGCGGGCCTACCTCAGGCACTAAAATAGAATTCATCTGGAAAATATGTGCTCATGCATTTCAAAAGTGTATCAGAACAGGGCCAAATCATGTTTTCATGGATATCATCTTGACTTCTGCCATTCCTTTACTTTTCCAACATGTGAACTTCCAGCTGATGACAGTCGAACGATGTGATTCATTAGACGGAGCTCTTTGCACTGCGTTCACACGCAGAGGTTGCTCCAAACGCAGCGTTTCGATGGATTGCTCTCCCTTCTGTTCTTCAACTTAACTCGGGGGTAGCAAAGGCTTCCAAATGAGGACTTACTGCCTTATACACAATTAAGAAAGGGAAAATTTTAGCTGTATGCTTGGACTAGATAGAGGTGATTCAACTGAATCTTACTGTACATCTCCCTCCTTTGGATGCCATACTGAAGCCAGAAGCTGTCCTCAAATCTCAAAGTGACTCTGCAGTTTTGGAGGAATTTCAAGCGGGAGATTAGCAGCCTATTCAGATACAGAATATAAAATGTGTATGTTTTGTTCATTACTTTTCAGAGACTCTTAAATGCTGGCCTAATATAAAATTATCAATAGCATAAAAAGATGAAAAAAGTAGGCCTTTTCACTTATGATTTGTGCTTAATAAGCAGTTTAAAGCTGAATATACGCTTTATTTTTATAAAAAAGCAGCAAAAAGATCAATGCAAGGAGGAAGTAAAAGAACAACATCCCCCAAGAGACGCAGCTCAGAAGAAAACCCAGGAGGATTAAATTTACATTTACTCTAATTTCACAACCATCTGGAGTTAACCAGGAATTAAAGCAACCCTTTAAAGACATTATACTCCATTTCCATTGGATCCAGCAAATTTCCAGGAATCCTTATCACAGACATGAATTAGCTGTTGCAGGAAAATTGCAGACTTGACACTTAAGGCACGCTACATAACTAACAGTTAAACAGAATTATAAAGGTAAGTTTTTTAGAAAATAGCAATTAAGCAACAAGGCTTGCTTATGCTCTTTTACAATGCAATAATTCACTTGCATACGCCAAAAAACCCAACTTTATAAGATAAGTTGTCTTTATTTAAAGTGCAAAATTACACTAAGAGATAAAAACTTGGAAAGTGGCTACATTAAGTTTGTATCTCAATTTATTCTTTCACAAGTCAGATTAGCACTGCTTTGTATTTTGATATCACTAAGGAAAAAAACCAATAAAAGAAACTATGATTTTTTGGCAACTACATCTCATGAACAGTTTTCCAGAAGCTGAATGTTCAGGTTGAGTTTATGGATCAATGCTAAGAGCTTATCCTTCAGTGCCAACAACAGTTTACTAGGTAAAAAAACCTGAAGATAAAGTACTAACTTATGCAAGACAAAACCTGAAGATCCTTTGTGATCTGTGAATTATGGAACAAGCAACTGTATAAACAAATTAAGATTTGCTCTGTTCACTTAAACAGAAATAACACCCTACCTGCCTTCCACAATATCATGTTATCTTCTCACTACAGGGTACCTACTGCTCCGTGACAGACAGAAAGTGATTTATTTCAATAGCAATTCATCCAGCAAAGCTCAGTTCTGCTTTGCACTGTGCTTCGCTAGCAAAACAGTAGCCATCAAATTAACGACAGGAATCGCAATAAAGGTCCCAGATGTCCAGAAGGGATGTGAGGGCTGAATACAAACTTGAACAATACTAAATTCTCTAACGAGCGATGGCTGGACTGGCTTGAAGAACTGAAGGATGTGTCATCTTGGGAAGTCAGGGAAGGCTTCGATCAGAAAATACCACCCCAGCTACAACGCCGTTAAGATAATGAGGGTTGTGCAGAACACTGGGCAATTTGAAGGGCCTACACATTTGTAAAAAGAAAAGGAAACAAACCAACAAAAAAACCTCCACGTTGCAATAAAGTTGGCAAAGACTGTCAAAACAGCTTAAGCTCCATGCAAGCAAGAAACAGCTGCATCAAGAGAAAGTGAAAGTTAATCAAACTGATCTCCAAAAGCTGGACAACGATAGAACTGATAGACTCTCGACTGCATACGAATTCTAAGAGATATAACTTTACATGGTTCACAGAATTTTTTTCTCATGCATATAATCTTTCTTGACATTTTTTTTCTGATCTGGAGGAGACACCATTTTCCTGACCTTCCTCTCATTGTGTCTGTTAGCTGACATCTTTATGAAGCACTCCAACATTAGCCAGAGTCCTAGGATGGCAACTTTAGGTTAGACAAAAAAAAAGTCTGGTAAAATTTATAAGCAAATGAACGCAAAAGTCTTACCGAGGAAAATGCAAATCGACAGTAAGGGACTGGTTTAGAATTTCTTGGTCACACACAACTAAAATCTTGAGCAGCAAGAGAAACCATCTGCTAAGCTGCAAGAATCCCTCACTTCAAATCTCTGCCACTGACTGATGTCACTTGGAGTAATCCAACTTCTAGTAGTAAACTGATAGCCCTGCAAAGGTCCTAATGCACCCTGGAAAAGATGCTGGGGCCCACCTCTACATGGTGTTATTCAGGAATCTTTATTCCTAAACTGTAGCTCTTTGTTGCACTTTCACATAATCCACTTAGAGGAGAAGGGCAAGCATTCATACCTCCTAGACATTACACTTAACAACAGAGATCTTAACTAAAGCTGCATCAGTTTCACATATAAAGTGTTTCCGAATGTACAGCTCCTGCGACATGCTGATTTTTTAATGTCTGTGGAGAAAAATCCTTCAACCTCTCTAAATATGATTTGGATTTTTCCTACATACCATAGTGGTACATAAATCAAAAAAAAAAGAGAGAGAAAAATCGCATAGCAGAGTTTTAGAAGTCATCTTCTTCATGAAGGTAGTAATGGCCCTCATGTATTTTTTCAATCAACTGTCAAAGCATTATCCAAGCAGAACATGAAATATTATTATTACCGTACTATTTTAATAATACTGGAAAACCGACTAAATCAATTAACAGAAGGTCTGACTCAGTGCAGTTGTTCTTTTGCTCACTATTTACACACACAATTTCGAACTTTACAGAAGCAGGATGTTAGAAATATAAATGTGGAAACTGAGAAAGATAAGGGATGAAAAAGGCAGGAATTAAGAGCACTGGCTGGCCTACCAAAATCCCTCCATCCCATGTTTATCACCGAAAGAAAAAGAACAGAAAACCATAGAAAGCAGCTCAGTTAATATTGATGGTTGACTGATGTTCTGAAGAACATCTCTGTCTACGCAAACCTCGTCCCCCAGCACAAAACTATTTGGCATGTAAATATTAATTGATACAAATGAATCTTCCTTTCAGCTTTCACAAAAGCTTCAATTTCCACCTTCAGAGCTCTACAGGCAATATCTTATTAGATCCAGCTGCCTAAAATTCATCAGAAAATTCAGCACCAAGTATTGCAAAAATCACAACTTGGTTGAACTTCTCATTGTCCCTCCACATCTATACCTGAGAAACAAGAGGGAGCCAATCTTCAAACACTGACCCAAAGATGTCCTGCTTTTGTTCCATAATATTCCTTGGGAAGCACTAAGTACCTTGAGAAAATCTCGGCCTCCACTCTGTAACCTGAACTCTCAGCCCTCCTAATTTTTCAGTGCAACTACTGCCAAAACTCAAGAGAAATCACCAAAATTTCATGCAAGGAATTAATTTCCTCTGCCATTTTCAAATATATATTATTTCTTTCCATCTGTACAGGAAGCCATGCTGGACACAGTAGGTCCAGACCAGTAATGCCCAGGAACAAACTTCTGTTCCAGTCACGGTGAACCTCACCAAAATAAGTTCCCCCTATCAAAGGAAACATACTAGATCCACAAATTCAAAGTTCTAGCCAAAACATGGGCAGAAGTTACCCATCAGTCCCATTAAAGCTATCGCTAGGTCCCCGTGAAAGCTCTTATATCAACAGGGTGATGGGCAGATGATCATTATTATTATTATTTTTATTATTATTATTATCCTGATGGAAACTCTCAGCAGCAATTGACCATGATTTGTTCTGTCTGGAAAGCTGGTAGAGATTTAGAGCAGCACATCGCATTCCGTGTTGAGAAACTCCCAGCGCTACTATTTGTGTAGAAATACAGCTTTACCACCAAGATCTTTGACCACTGACAAAAGAACACAAACCAAGTTTAGTATGTTGACGCAATCGGCTTCTTTGTGGCACATTAGTACTGCTACCAGTGGGATCATTTCATTGACTTAGTCTGGAAACTTCGACAGCATTAGCAAGTGAGTAAAACACAAAGGTACATGTACTGGTTGGGCCAAACCAAGGTAATTTTCCATTAGGTTTGTGGGACTACGGTGGGTCTGTGGATTCCCTGATGGAGGGCATGGGAACAGAAATTAGCCTTGAAGATATGAAGGCCTACCCATGAGAAAGATGGGAGTAAAGGATTATCCGGAGATGTTAAGGATGTACCCGTGAGAGAGAAGGGAGTAGAAGAGTAATGTTGATGATAGCAAAAATAGCCAATGAGATGGTACTGCTGTAACTTGTAACCAAGAGTGAAGAGACACATGAATTGGTAAAACTGTATAAAAACACACTTGTGGCAATAAATGGCATCTACTACTTCCATTCTGGAAGAACTTGGTCCATGTCGTTTGTCCATCTCAGCCACGATAGAGGTTAATTAATTTTCTCGTTAATAGTTAGCACAGTCCTTTGTTTTGAATGTAGTTTGTGAATAGTAAGATAGCACCCTGGGATGCAGTTAATGTTTTATTCCAGTAACTCTGCAGTGCTTAGGCCTTAGCATGAAAGAATGTAAGAACTCACTAATGTTGACACTTTTATCACAAGGTCAATGTAAACCAGCAGATTTTGTCAAGGATCAACCCCTGTAGGTTTAAGAAGAAACACTATCATCTGAACTACCAGGTTTCCACACTGTAGGTTTTTTGTAATGGAAATAAAGGGGCTGGGCTGTTAAGAAAATTTCATTTTACTGCTATTTTTTTGTATTTTGTTCAAAGAAAGTAGTAGATCAAGAAGAGAGCCCTAATGTTTTTCCTTAAAGAAAAAGGATGAGAGAAGGGAGGGGAAACATGCGCAAAAAATTCTTGACGGTGTGGAATGTAATTCCCATTACAGTTCTGAGAAGAAAGGAGATAAAATCTGTCCTGAACTGTATGGACTGCTTCATAATAAATGTAAAATATTAAAAGAACTAGTTACCTAAGATTTCTTTACTGAAAGGGGGATATGAATATATCTACCTTCATGCAAGTCGGGCAAAATCAAATCCTCATCTCTTTGGCGAGAAGAAGAAAAAAACCAAAGCAGGCAATCAAACCTTCTTGCTCCCACTTCCCTTTCACAAAACAGAATCCGTACGCTGGAATACAGCAGCTATGATATTGGATCATATAGTCCACTATTAGTACACTACTCTAATGGACAAATAGCAGCATACTGGATATACATATGTATATATATAGCTGACAGCACAGTGAACATATATACTGGCCTTACACCTCTGACAACAGTCAGAATTTGATGCTTCCGAGGGATATTCAAGATTCCACAGAAGCCAGATACAAAAGATGCTCCTGTGACACGTCCAAGAGATCGGCCACATTGATACTAAACATCATGGTAAAGCAATTTGGGGAACTTGGTCATCTTCAGTTTTCATAACGATAAGCGATACAGTGTCTATGCAGGCATGTGGTGCAGATGTATTTAAAGTCAGTGGTTTATGAAACTGAGAAAAAGTGGTAGAAATTGACACTACATTATAAAATTAAATATCTTCTGTCAGAGGTATGTTCGATAATATTGTATCATTGCAATACAGGACATTAAATTTGAAATAGCTATTAATTTTACACCCATGCAGCTAGATTACAGGTGTATGATATTGCATTCCTCATGTATTTAAGCGACATAAGCACAAAGTGGTATGAAATTATAAATATATTAAATTGACTTACCATCAGAACTTGTCAGAACAAAGCTCTCAGCATGGGATTGCTTCTTCCCACCTACACTTCTGGGAAACCAGTGGAGATCTATGGGATAAATATCATCTGGAAGTTTCACTACTCGGGTAGTCTCACTAGTTAAAAGGTTCCATTTCATAATTTGGTGATCATCACTGCAGGAATATAGCTCGTCAGCTGTGGTCCATCCCACACAGCTAACTAATTCTTTATGTTTAATTCAATTAAGGAATACTGAACATTTAAATATGAAAAACAAGCTTACAAAATATCTCATCTAGGCTACACAAAACTAAAGGAACATAACAGGGAGATAATTTTGATATGATTACATGGAGTGTTTTATATAAAGAAATACGAATCTTCATTATTTCTTTGCTCTTTTGTTTCAAGAAAAGAGCTGGTATAAATTCAGCAAAAAATAAAGCAAACTAGGACGTAAAAATAGAGTTATTATGATGCATACTTACTGAAATATAGATGAAATACTGGGTTACACCTCTAGAAGGGTCTGAGTGCACAATGCAAGTGCAAAACACCAGTTTATTAACACATCATACATAAATTGTTGACATACCTCATTTATTAGCAGGAAGATTACAATTTTGTTTACATCTGTGACACGTGTGTCTTATTACAAACAAGTAGATATAACACTACTCGTATTTACAGTTTGGAAAAGCTTTTATCTTATTGCCACAAGTAAGAAGGGAAAGAAAAACTCAGATCTTTCTAGCAAAACATTGATGGCTTTCTGAAGGGAAGGTGTTGCTCTAAGAGTGCTCAACATCTCTTTAAACATTGCCCTTAAAGGTTGCACTGAATGGTAAGACGAAGAAAAGACAAAGAACAAAAAGCCACCTGCAAATTTACAAATATTTTACTATGACATGTATGATAAAGAAACCCCATCTGGAAAAGAAGCTATTCAGAATTAACACGCTGCTTTACGGTTTGTTCTGAGACAAAGGATATGTTTTGGTTCCTTTAGAAGTGAAGTCTTCAGTCTCATTTCAGTTGTCTGGATGAAGCATTAACATACGTAGGTATAACTGCAATAAAACAAAAAAACCCCCACATATATAAGTAGCCAAAATTAAAAATGAAGGCAGTAACACCAAAATCAAAAAGCTTTGAAATAAGTAGCATTACATTAGTACTGTGGCAAAATAAGCACCAGAACAGACCTGAGCTGTAAGGGCATTCAGTTTGTACAGTTCCTAACCCTATATTTATCTCAACCCACACGTTTTCTCACTTTTACTGTTCTGATTCTCTCCCCGCCGCATCGGGCTGCGTGGTGCACAGTGGCCAGCTGGGGTTAATCACAACTTAGGAACATTTTGCTGAAACGCTGGAGGTTGAAACACTGGAATTCTCTTGTGCTGACAAATAGCCATGAAGATAGTGAGGGAAAACCTGGAGCTGCAAACTTCTCAAGGAACTCCAGGCTTAGCAAGCGCACTGTGAGAAAATTTAGAGGAAGAAGCTGTACTATGAAAATAATCCTAGACAACACGCTAGCCTTTCATCCATCCCTATTTGTAATGTCCATGATACTTTACTGCAAAACAGTAATTCCAAAAGTAGTTCAACGGGGTCCCATCATTTCATCCTCTTCCTTCTTGCGACAGCAAAAACATTTCTGTGCCTGTGCCTGGGCAGGGCACTGGTCTAGGTTAAAGCTTTTGTGTATTCCAGGATGGAAAAAAGCGAGAGCAAGTGGGTGTGAGCAAGCAATATACTCTGAGAAGAGCATGACAACGCACAGCGTGGCCTTCTAACCTTCTGGAATTGATTCACCATGAAAACGATCGCGTGTCAAACAGCTACTACACAGAATTTAAGAAGTATTAAAAGGATAACAGTCTTAAAACATATAATCTTGTGTGCCAGAAGTATAAGTTATTTTCAACCCTGCTTTACATTAATTGATGGACACAAACAATAGTTCAATTATTTTAAAATAACTATATGTCTTATATTTGAATGCCTGATTTTCTTCGACTCTTATCCCAAGACCACACAGGGAACCTGATCATCAAGGTATATAAAAGGGGCCCACGGTTGCACTAAACTTTCCAAGTAATCACGTCCTTCACTTCTGTGTGGTGGCAATGCCTTCGTTCAGCACCTACATGTTCAGGATACACTGCAAAGTTTTCTGCTGATCAGTCGCAGGCTTTGTCCCCGTGCTGTAAATTCTAAAGCTAAATCCTTAAACATTAACCTTACAACTTGTATACAGCAAAGAAACAGCAGGGAGTAGAAGAACGTTTAAGATTTATTCTCCACTTTAACGTAAGCATTTCTTCTGCTTAACAGAACACCTCACGTTTATTCGGATGCATGGATCTCATCTGCTGCTATTTTCTACACACAGAGCTTGCTAAACCCACCTTTTCAGTTGCCCCTTGGTAGTTTTTAATTGTTTATTTCTTAAGCTTTCAGCAGGCATGTCACTATTGTCACCTTCCAGCTTGCCATCCCTCCCCGCTCCCACTACACAGGCACTCAAAATCCTTAAAAAGTTATCGCAGAATTCTATTATTTTACTTTGAAAGACAGGGCCAGAACTTTATAATAATATTTGAAAGCGGCTTAAACACTCTTTATGTGCACCTAAATGGCAGAACGTCCCCCTTGTGCCGCACAGCTACACCTGTTGTCACCAACAGGTACATCCTCAACCCTCCTAGTACACGCACCCCGAATCACAAGTCTGACAGCAGGTTAGCCGAAAGCATTTACTACGAGGTTTTTTTTAAAAAGGTGCGGCAATAACGAGTTGTTCGGGCACCCAGAGCTTGGCTCAGCTTCTCCCGCGTCCCACAGCCTCACATCGGGCTCCTCGCCCTGTTCTTTCCTCCCTTCAGCCGTTTTTCCCCTTCCAGAGCTGCTGAACTAGGAGACGGGGATCAGAGACAGCGGCTGGAGATTGAGCAAGAGCCGGGGGTGGAGGACGGAGGGGAGGAAAGGGCGGAGATGGCCGCTGCCCCGGGCCGGCTCCTCGCAGCCCCGCCGCCCCCGGGCCGGCTCCTCGCAGCCCCGCCGCCCCCGGGCCGGCTCCTCGCAGCCCCGCCGCCCCCGGGCCGGCTCCTCGCAGCCCCGCTGCCCTGAAACAGCTTCTCACGGCCCCGCTGCCCCCGGGCCGGCTCCGCACAGCCCGGCCGCCCCCAGGGAACCGCGGCTCTTCCCGCCCCGTCCGCTTCTCCTCCCCGGAGCCTCAGGCACCACGTAGACGGCAGAACCCGCTCTCCGGCAGCGCCAGCGCTGTGTTTTCCACACAAAGTTTCCAGCTTCCCAAACGGCAGGTTATCCACACCCCTCCGAGAAAGTGAAGCTGTTAAATTCATGTATACTGTGATTAAATTACAAAAGACGTACCCATCACTAACCAATCGACATGATAAATGCTGATCACCTGCAAAAACGGGGGATATTTCTCAAGTTTTTGATTCTTCTGCACGATAAGAGGGAGACAGAAGATTAAGCGATACATTGTTCAGAAGCAGAGTGCTTAGTTTATATTTAACTAACAACTAATAGATGTAAGAAACTAAAACGATTATAACTAACAACTATTTCTTAGCATAGATGTATGTCAAAATTACCAAAAATTGTAATGCATATGTAATAATTATGTGAATATAAGCAAGGCAAGAGCATCCAGTCTGTGGAGCACTGATGGAGGATGATCCCCAGCGCTGATAACATAAAGAATTGACTCTGCTGTTCAGTTTATTTCTTCGTCTCAAAAGCGGCCTCCCTCCACCGCGCTGCCTCCGGGCGAACACCAGCGCCCGTGTCCCTCTCAGGGCTGCCGGGGGTCGGAACTCTCCCCGCTCCGCCAGCCCCGCTTCCCACACCGCGCCGCGGGTCACGGCTCCCGACCCTCTCGCCCACCGCCGGCGGTGAGTCAGATCGGCCGCCCGACAGCCTCCCACGGCGACCAGGGGAGCGGGATGGCCTTCACCGCCTACCCCAGCCCGTCTTTACCTGCGCCGGGGAGAACGCAGAGCGGCGGGAGCGCCGCTGCCTCAGCGCCGGCTCCCGGTCCCGGCGGCTTCCCGAGGCGGCGGCTCCCGCCCTCCCCGCGGCCAAGCGGCTCCGTCTCTATGGCGACTTCCCGCGAGACTTCTGCTGCTGCTTCCTCCTCCTCGTCCCACCGCCACCTCACGGGCCCTCCCCGCCCAGGTGACACGGCCCGGTGGCGTCACCGCGCCACCCGTTAATTAATACCTCCTTAAAAACCGTCGTGTCCCCGCAATTTATTTTTTGTTTCTTTAACTTCAATAACGGTGCCTATTCACGCCGCCGCTCCGGCCCCCCCCCCCCACCTCACCGCCCGTTGCCGAGCAACCAAGCACCGCCCACTGACCTACTTCTAAAATTAAAATAAATCCTTTCCCCCCGGGGCGGGGGGGCACTGTCACCTTCAACCGCGAGTCTCTCCCCCCCAAAAAACAGCCGCTCTCCGCAGCGAGGGGGTTTATTCTCCCTTTTTTCCTATCGCGCCCAGCCCGTCCGCGCAGTAACCGAAAACAAGATGGCGCGGAGCGGCGCTATTTTTTCTTCCCCCTGCTTTCAAACCCGCGGGAGCCCGCCCCCCTCCCTTCCCAGCATGCCCCGCGCTTTTCTAACGAATTTCGGTTCGAGTTCGCCGTTTGGGCGCCATTTTCGAGTGTAGAAGCCGCCGAGTTGCGGTGGGAGCCGGAGCTGCCCGTGCTGCCGCGACTTGGAGCCTCGCTGAGGCTGGACGTCGGCAGACCTAGGAGGTACCAGCCCCATGGGGGAGCTCGGCGGGCAGAGTGGGCGGCGGTTCGCCGGAGGGCAGGTGGAGTTGGGGGGTTTCACCCGCTGGCGAGCGGGGCGGCCGAAGAGCCCTCAGGGCGATTCCCCGGGCACGGGGCGCTGAGGGGGAGCGGCGGGCTCTGCCTTGCGCCTTGTTCTTCGCTTTTTCTTTCCGCTCTGAGGGAGCGAAAGGCGGCAGCAGCCCCTTCTCCCCGGGCCCGGAGGCCGGGCGGGGGCTGCCCCGCCGAGGGCCCTTCCCGAGGGGTCCGGGCTGCCCGACGGCCGCTCGGTCCCGCTCCGACGGGGCGCAGCGCCCGGTGTGTCCGACCTGGCTGGTGTCGGTAGATGCGTTTGAGGAGGGGGGGATGAGAGGAGGGTCCTCTGCAGCCCCATGTTTCCTGCTGTGGCCTTTGGGGACCGTGAATCGGAGACCCACCTGGGATGGGGAAGCACAGAGATACGGTTCGGTAGGACAGGGCCCGGTTTTAATCTGCTTACAAAGCGAAGACCCCTCCATAACTCGCTCTGCCTGCTCATCTTATGCTTGAAACGTGAGAGTGAAATAATAAGAAAGTCCATAACGACTTGGAAAGACTGTGACAAGGGCGCAGTTGGACTCCTTAGGTTAACGGATGGATTAAAAAAAATGCCAAGAATTTTTCACTGACTTAAGTTATCGCTATCAAATGAAATCGGCTGATAAAAAGGAAGCTTTTCTGTTCCTCTCTGACTGTCTTTTTCGCCCTACCCGTAACAAAACCGGCACTTGGCAGGAGATCGTCGGGAGATGCTTTTAACAAACACCTTAAGCTGAGTCGGGGGAGGGGCTGGGCACGAATTTCGGCAATTTGTTAGAGGGTTATGTGGCAGCTGATTTCTCGCGATTTAAAAGCAGAGGTCAAGTAGTTATGCGTGTTCATTCTGTTGAAGTATCTGCGGGGGGAAGGGTTGGTAAGGTAAATAGGTCTATATTGCACAATTCTGTTGGAGTGGAGCAGTTTTGGAAAAAAAAGAGATCTGGTACTTTGAGAGGCTGTAATTGTCTGAGACAGCCATTGCGGAACACTTCTTAACAGGGGCATAGACTCAAATTGCCTTAAAATGAGTTCTTTCTCTCATTTCCCCCTCCTCCCCCATTGTCCCAAATGAAGGACTCTCATGAGAGTGTGGGTTGGGGGTAGGTCTGAAAACGTCAAATGATTGGCACCAATTGTAAGATGACTTTCTAACCACGTCAGTTTTTTTATCTGGTGAGAAGTAAACTTTCTCATGTCTGTTTTTCTGCGAACTAACTTCGCCACTTGCTGCAATTTAAACTCTTTGGAGAGAGTTTCGCTCCTGCACTCGTGTTTCTTCTCGTCCGTTGCTTTCTATTTATAATTTTGGGAGCTGTGCTCAAGTGCCAGCTGATGGACTTTTGTAACGTTTTGCTCTTGATCAGTTAACTTCACAACTAGATTAAGGTATTTTGTTTTGCTTTCTCCGTTAAATGTTGAATGCTGCGTATATTGGTCGTGTTATATTTTGTGAAATGCATGTGTTGATTTAAACCGTTTAAGGGTCAAGTCTTTGCTGTAATTATGCAGGTCTTTTTGTTTATCTATATAAAATATATAGTCAGTGTGGACTGTTGGAAAAAAAAATGCGTGTCAGGTCTGAACCGTGTATGTAAAAAGTGCTTGCAGAAGATATATGGCTACTCAGTTTGTTATTGCGAATGTGTGTTTAACTCTTCTGCCCCCAGCATCACGGTTGTGTTCTCTGAGCGTAGTCCCTGTGTTGAACATGGCTGTGGGAGTTCTCAGTAGGGAGATTCGTGGTGTTTCTACAGATTAGGGTAGGGCCGTTGTTTTTTTGGGGGGTGATATATGTTAAAATATGTAATTATGAGGCTAAGCTTGGAGTTTTGTTTCAAATTTGGATTTTTGTCTTTAAAGTACCTCTGGTCTCTAGTTTCTAAATTAGCCAAGCCTCTGGGCAAAGGTGTAGGTATATTCCTTAGGGGGCTGTAGTTCAATGCTTAGATCATGGGGTTTTCTTGTTTGTGTTAGCAAAGGAGATAGATCCCTTCAGTAGTTTGATTGCTTGGAATGGAAGGGGAACAGCCAACAGGGAGCATGCCAAGCAAGAGGACCAAAACCTCAACAGCAGCCCGACGGCGGAAAGGCAGAGATCCCTCCGAGGAGTCCTCCAGTGACATGGAAGTGGAAAATGAAGGTGACACAGAGCCTGCCAAAGTGCCCCCACAAGGTACGTCTGGAGATTGTTGTGCTGATGGTGTGTAAACTTGATAATAGAGCCTGTTTAGCAACAACGTTCAGTAGAATTTGTCAACTGTTCCAGATAGGATTTGCTCTTTTCTCTTCTAGAAAGGAATATTGAAACCCTTGGCTCCTGGCAAGTTTAAACTGCTTTTAAAATGGTGTGTTAAAGTGTTTGGACCAGTGATTAGTGCAAGTGCAAAAGCAACTTGTAGGCTTTCTCCTAATAAAACCTATTTCATATTCCTGATCTGTAACATTGTACTTAGGATTGTGGTACAACAGCAAGATTTTTCACATTTATGTGCAGCCAATGGTATGGGATTTCTTGGAATGGAATAAATGTCAAGTTTATGTACTTAACTCTTAAAATGATTTGGCTTTTTTTTTTTTTTTTTCATGAAGCAGTGTATTTTGTTGAGTTTCTTGAGTTGAGTTTTTGCTGAAAATGTCTGGAAAAACAGCAGTGTGTGTCTTTTTAGGTAGCCAGAGATGCAATTATTAAAGCAAGGTATTTGACAAATAGATTAAAATGTTGAAATTGGTGGTGAAAACTACTGTCTATTTGGAGAAGAACTTGCTAGTAACTGTTGAAAAGCTGCTTTGCTTACAACTACTGATATCCAGGGGGCCAGTTTGTTTTCGTAACAAACTTCCTGTCTTTGCAGAGTAGTTGTGCTGTCATTACAGCTTTCAGAGCATTGTGCAGCGATCCCCAAATCTTGCAGAGTGACTTGTGAGCACGCTTGAAATGTGGCTTTGCACTTATTAATTAGAAAGACTTTGCCTGTTTCGGATTTGGAGGCTTATTGTGACGGTTGTAGCTATTGTAATTGCAGAGTGCCTATTAAAGTGTGTTAGAATAAGAATTACATAATGAAAGAACAAGCTCACTAGTGAATCGATGGGACATCATAAGTATCTCTTTTTAGAGAATTCAGTTCATGGAAAGAAGAATTTTAATTCCACTGAGCTCATTTTAATAATTACAGACGAAAGTATAGGTTTTGTTCTTATAGAAAAGATGTTTGCTTTTCCAGTTGAACATTTTAAAAGGTGTCTAGTCATTGAGAGCTTATAGTCTTTTTTTTTTTTCCTTTCTGTTTATTTTGGATGCTTTTTAGCAGTCTCAAATGAGGTGCTTGATAATCGGAGTGTAGAAGAGATTTTGGGTAGCATCCCTCCTCCCCCACCTCCAGCAATGGCCAATGAAGCTGGTGCTCCTCGTCTCATGATAACTCATATTGTAAACCAGAACTTCAAATCCTATGCAGGGGAGCAAACTTTGGGACCTTTTCATAAGGTATTTTTCTTTTACCTTAAGCGTTTTTTAAACAGAGGTAAGACTTCGCTGTGTGTTAGTATTCCTTCCTGTATTTTCATGTAAGCTTGCCTCAAAGGAACTGAAAAATATTTAAGTTTTAGAGCTACTTATATAGTGCTTTTCTAAATTTTCATTATTGGGCAGCAGAAAAAAACAGTGAAGTGCAACTTTCTGATGCTGTACAATTTTAACTTATCAGTAAACCTTAAAAACCCACACTTTTCTCTTTATTTCGTTTGCTGGGAAACTTTTAGGGGTGTGTTTGAAGAATGAGAATATGTTTTAGTGCCCACGAGAGACTTACGTAGCTAATCATGAAACTTTCCTTGCGAACATGCTTGCTCAGTGCAGTATCGCTTTGAGTTAACAAGTTAAAATTTAGAAAGCTGAGCTGAGTTGAGGTGTGTTTTTGTTTTTCTTAAATAAGTTGTGCTGCTTTACCTTTGGCAGTAAAAGCTAAGCTAGCAGATAGTCTGCAGTTTCATGCAGTAGAAATAATTGTGATTTAAACTGTTCACAAATGAAATGGGTGATGTACACAGGCCAGGATTTATTTCCCTTTGAATGTCACTTTTTTCCTTCTATTATGCAGTGTTTTTCATGTATTATTGGGCCAAATGGCAGTGGAAAATCCAATATCATTGATGCAATGCTTTTTGTGTTCGGGTATCGAGCACAAAAAATCAGATCCAAAAAACTCTCTGTGCTGATCCATAATTCTGACAAACATACGGACATCCAGAGTTGTTCTGTGGAAGTTCACTTCCAAAAGATCATTGACAAGGTATGTATGCTGCTATTCAGAACAGTGGAGACTTTCTTTTTCTTTAAGGATTTGAAAACTTTTAATATTGGTTATTTTCGTTTGAGCTGGAGAAAACTTCATAGCATGACTAGTTTATCTTTGGGATGTAAAACACGAATTCAAAGTTAATTAGCTTAAAAATTCCTCTGAGTAGTGTTGTTCTTAAAATATTAGTAGGGATTATTTTTTGAATTTTCTTTTACATGTCCATTTTTAAACTATTCAGAAAATGTAATAATTTTAAGAAGTCATTTTAGAGTTGTCATCTCTTTTACCTCAAGTAAATAAAACTTATTTCTTAAATTAATAGGACCCTTAAGAAGTTATAAGTCTTCATTAGCACATGCTATATATTCTTAAATTTATAATATCAGTGTATATATCAAGAAATAAAACCCATTTAAACAAAACTTTTCAAACCAATTAGAAACTATTTTAGGTTATCTAAATTTAGAAAAAGATATAATGAATCTGAAACTTTCTTATTTACACTTTATATACTGTAAATATGCCTGCAATTTTAAAACAGATTTTTCAACAAGAATTCTGCAACTTGAGTCCTACCACTAAAATTTTTTGAACCTGATATTTTACTTGAATGAAATAAAGTGTTGGCAAATTAAAAAAAATAAATTTTGGCTGCCACTTTTTGTGTCAATTAAAAAGCTCTGGGAAGCTGGGTTGATTTATGTCAGTTACAGCGCAAGGAATTTATTTTTCTTTATTTCAATTGATTTTTTGTGGACACATTCGAGCTGAAGTCTGAACTACTGAGTTTGGGGTCAGTTAAAATAGTGGGAAGTGTACATTGAAATTGCAAAAATTGTGTTAATAAAGTGGCAAAACGTCCAGCCTCTGAAGGAACTGTTTTAAAAGGCTTCCCCCCTGCTTTGGTTTGATGTACATACACACATACCTTTTGCTTGTATTTCTAATAACCAGATTCAAAATTATTTTGGTTTTTCACTTTGTGTTACCATCTAGGAGCTAACTCTGATCTCAAAAAGTTCTACATACACTAGATGCCAATTTGATGATGCTTTGGGGGGTTAATCTGGAAAAGTGGCAGGCCAGTGTGAGTTTTTATAAGAAGCAGGCATCAATTTTAACTTTTTGAAGTATAGGCCGGGCTTTATTTTAATTGTTGCTCTGTAGGTAAGCCTAAGATATCTTTTTGAAGCTGGTGATGTCACATTTGTCACATCTTTAATGTTTGGGTTTTTTTATCTTGTACAGTTTCTCTTTAGAACTACTCAAAGTGACTCCTTTTCCTAGCACTATAAAAGAGGAGTTTAAACTGCAAGCAGTAGTTGGGTGATTCAGGATTTCCTAATCTAAAATGTAAAGGGTGGAATAGCACAGCCACTTTAAATTTGAAATGGGCCTTTCCCTTTGTGATTTGAAGCAGTGGGTGAAGAGAATAAAAAGTATTTTCAAAGCAATAGCTCATATTAGAGGTTGGAAAGACATAATATGAAGGCTATTCTGTTTAAATGATTTGGGCTAATTTTTGTCCAATTCTCCAGGGTTTTTTAAATTATTTTTGCTCTTTTTTTTTGAGATAGGCAGCTTTAAGACAGTTCTCACTTCTACTAGACTTAAAACCTGAACATGATCAAACTTTTGGGCTTAATTGTGAAATATGAGGTAAACCTGTGACATAGTAATTGTTTTTCTGGCTTTGTTTTTCCTCAAAACAGGAAGGAGATGATTACGAAGTCGTTCCTAACAGCAATTTTTGTGTATCTAGAACAGCCTATAGAGATAATTCTTCTGTCTACTCCATCAATGGAAAGAAAACTACATTCAAAGATGTTGGTATTCTTCTTCGAAGCCATGGAATTGATCTGGACCATAATAGGTTCTTAATTTTACAGGTTGGTGTATGAATAAAAACAGTTTTAAGTAAAGTATTTCCAGTTATAGTAATGAAAAAATACTGTCTAGGTTTTAAGTCTTGTATTTGAGGCCTTAAAGTACTCTAGCAGCACATCATGGTTTGCATGCTCTAATAAAGATGCGAATCATTATTTGCTGCTTTAGAAATTTAAGGAAGAGAAACAGTTGAAGATGCTAATAGAATTTTTTTATTAATCAATTTATGTTCCTGACATGTGGATGAATAGAAGAGTTGTCATACTTGTTCCGCCCTAGCAGCACGTAAATATTGGTGTAGTAAAATAAACCTTAAACCCCAATATTATTGTGCTGCTTAAGCGTGGCAGAGATTCAGCAACTCCTTTATGCTTTAGATAAAAGTACATCGATATTAACTGAAATCTTAGTGATTCTACTGTGAAGTTCTATGGCTGGCATATACTGCTGTGGTTTTACTGGAGAAGTATGTATATAAAAATTAACTGTGCATAAAAATGGAGTGCAAGAAAAAACACATGAAGTGGAGTTTTTGTTTACACTTGTTCAGCAACTGCAGAGCACTCAAAGAATGTCAGGTTTATGACCAATTCAAGCTATGTTTTTAAAAGCTACAGTTTACAACCAAATCTGTAAAAAAAAAAACCAGAATTTGTCAGTATAGTATAATTCATATTCACATTTCACCTTAAAATTGTAAGGCTTGCTGGCATCTGTTTGCTGTTTAAAAGACAGGCTGAAGACAACCACACTTTTTTTTTTTTTTGTTTTCCTAGTTTTTAAATAATAGTGGAGAATTTTGCTGTGTGCCAAACAATCACTTACAATGTAAATTAGGTGAAAGTACTTGATGGAATATTTAAATACTGATTCAATTGAATAACTAGATCTGCAATTACTTGTAATCATTTCGCTACTATTACTAACAGGTCTCAAATCTACTCTGAAGGATCGTGGCCTAGAAAATTAGTGAGCAGTGGGAGCCTCCCAAGGTCTGAAATGTTTCACTAGAGTTTATTTTAGGCCTGTTTTGTCAAAGGAGCTTCCAGTTCCCCTCTTAAAAAAAAATTGTAGATGGGTCGCTGTGCTTGCTTCACTTCCTCCAGCCTTTTCGTGCGGTCCTTTTTACAGCTACACCCACAAAAAGAGGATATATCTGTTTAGAAGTCTCTGTGCCAATTAATTATTCCCTCCAACGCTTTATTCCTGGATTCTGTTTCAAGATGGAGTGAGAAGCACCTCCAACAAAACAACTGTAGTAAATACCCTCTTTTTTCTGTACAGTTGTTCTTGTGTCCTTTTAGTAAAATTTCTAAAAGGGAGAGAATGCAGATTAACCTGGGTAGAAACTATGGTGCAGATCTATCTAAACCTTGGTGTTGGAGAGTGGATGCCCTTTTACCCCTGGGACGAGAGGAAGAGAATATTTGGGTGGGAGTATTGCTAAGCTTTTAAAATTGATTTTATTTTTTTTCCCCAAAAATGTGATTTGTTTTCTTCTCCCATTAATTGTTTCCTATGAAGTTATCAATGAGGAGAATGTACCTTTTCCTAAAAGCTCAAGTTTCATGCTTCCCACCTGTACAAGGGGAAGTAAGGGGGAGATATAACCAATATTAAGACATAAAGCAATGGTTTCCACCATTATTTTTTCTTTCATTCCACTAGGCTCTTTCTGGCTAATGTGTTATTGTTAGCGGCAGAGGAAACTGCTGAAATTGTCTGGTTTTCTTTAGCCTTTCTGGCTGAGGCAAAGCCCTTTTTCTTTGCAAGTAAGGTTTTGTGCCTTTTTAAAGTGAGATCTGCTGATTTGGTGATTCAAAGTCGAGTACTTTCCAGTTGAGAGATATAGCAATATTTTCCTCAGAATAACAGCAAAACTTCAAAACCTGAATATTAAAAATTGTAGCTACAAGTAAATTAGGCCAAAGATGTGAATTACTATCACAAGGATTGCCCTTTTTTCCTTAATGGTTTTCAAATTAAGTTATTTAAAATTGGAGGGGCAAAGTAACAGGTTTATTTAGCTTTTGCTCTCCTCTTGTTATAGCTAAGCTGAGTTTAACTTGATATAAGTCAGAGTAATTTCTTATTTAAAATAAGTTATAAATCTATTTGACTTTGACTTTGTGTCAAAAGGGTGTAATTAAAATATTTCACTTACAATGTAGATTTTTGGGCAAAAATGTTAATTAAGGATTATCAAATGCTGGTTTTTGGTTTGTGTGGCAGAACAATCACTACAGAAAATGTTCTAAGACAATATGTCCTACATGTAGTAACAAAACCTTCAGATACTTGATTGTATCTTGCTAGCATATTTAGCATTACTCAATGGAAGTATTTGCTTTTTAGAAGAAACAAACAAACAAAAATATAGGTGTCTTCTTCCCAATTCACCCCTTATTTTGCAGTATTTTTTCTGACATAGCAAACTTTGGTCCCTTTCAGGCTAAAATTTCAAAGCTTAGGCCAGACTGAATTTTTAAGTTGGGTAGAATGTGATACAGGTGCTGTAAATATTAAACTACTGATGACTTTTGGGAGTAGCATTTCAAAAAAACACCCATGGGCAAGCAGAATATGTAACACTAATCAAGTAGTTCTAGAACTATTACAAATACTGTCCCTGAACTAGCTAATTGAAGAAAAATCTTGTTTAAAAATGGTTCTGGTTACAATGGGATATTGCCAACATTTAACAGGAGGACTCTGTCACTTTTGTGATCCTTAAGTTCTAACGCTACATATTTCACGTCTTTAATAAATTGGTATATGCTTTTAGTACTTTAGGAACAGACAAGTGCTGAGTGCATTGTTAATGAGCTTGCCACAGCCTGAAACTGCAACAGGAAAAAACACATCTTGGCACTTAAAAAAACCAACATGTGAAGCACTGTGGTAAAATCTAGGATCTTGCTATTTTTCTGTCTTCCACACCTAATGCCCCATCATCAATAACTTGGTATATCTGTAAAGACCAACAAATAAAATGACTTAGGTGTCCTCAGAAGACTTACTTGGAATGTCAGGGGGACATATACAGAAAACTTGTGTGGGTTCTGTGCTCTGACCAGCCAAAACTGGGCAGGTAAGTATGTTTGCTGTTGCTCAAAAGTGACTGCTCTGAACAGGTTTAACCTTGAGACCAGAAAAAAATCTCAGCCTCTCTATCCTGGGTGGTTTGCCTGTAAGAAATGATGAAATAAATGGGGAGCACTTGAAGGAAGGTCAGTTTTGGACATCGGAGGGTAGGCAAAGCAAACCGGCTGTGGACGGCAACCAGTAACGCCTGCTCAAGGTGGCTTTTGCAGGCTTTCAAGGTAAGAGAAATATCGTTGATAGAAACTTGTTAAAAGGAACATTGGAATTTCATGGGTAACTCCCATTCAGTGACTTTGCAAATGAATGTTACAGAAATGGTAATAAATGGCTTGAGACTTTCAAGTAGTATAATGGGGGCAAACTATCAGTGGATTTCAACCTACCTTAGAACCTTTCTTTCAAACAAATTGAAGTTTTTAAAGTAAATTTTATACTAATTACAGTAGTATTTCACTTAAATGTATTAGATAGGCTTAATTAAAATGTTCTCATGTAATATTAAGCAAGTAAACACGTTTGCAGTGATTTTATACGTGTGTATTTTTGTAACTCGAGTGGCATTTTGTAATGTGCTAAGTCTTATCCTATGGCAAGATTATGTTGCCAGAAAGGAAGTTCAGTCAAGTTTTTCACCTGCTGCTTTGTGGAAATAATGTAGGAGTCACTCTTTCGGTGCATTGGAGAGGAAATGAGGGAGAGCAGATTTTCTTCTCGCTTTGAGATAAGCCAGAAGTTCCCAATTGTTGAGGTCTGCTTTCCTAATGAAGCACCAACATCTGAGCCTAAAGCACCGAGCAGAGCAGGAGCTGAAAGGCTCTACTGGGATTATAACTGGAGACCTGTGCTGCCAGCGCTGGTGGGGGAGAGGTTTGTACTGGAAAGGTCAAGGACAGCTGAGCTGAAGTGGTAGGAAGAGTTAAAGCAAGTGTGAGAATACAATTAAGTAAAACCAGATTCTTTGAATAGAATCTTATGTAAAAATAGAAGCCTCACACTGATTTCATACACTACAGAATCAATTTTGCTGACTGCTTATATACTGTGCTTTATGCTGAAGTGAATGCAGAGCAGCATAAAACATGCTATTTTGTCTATATGCAGTTTCAAAATGAATTCTCTTACATTACCAGAAAACTTAGGTTGGCGATTCATGTGATTTTTATTTTGCAAATTGCAACATATCATTGTGACCAATGTTTATTAAGCTTTCTGCAGAAAAATAGGGAAATATGGAAAGTGAAGAAAAGCACTTTTCCAGGGGCAATATGTAATTGACAGGGATCAATTAAATAGTTACATTAGAACATGCCAGGAATCTTAAGTCAAACACTGTAGGTTGAGTCTGACAATAACTGACTGAGATTCTGAAGTGGCTCTAGATTTGCACTCGATTTGTGTGCTTGTATTAAATACAAGAATGTCCTTAAGAAAGCTTCTAAAATTAGACAGATGTGCAAACAGCTTGACAAAGGCTACTTTTAAATTATTTCCAGAATGCAGAAGAGGAGTTTTGTGCAAACAACTGCATGTTGTATAACAGGCTAACTCTAAGTTTTTCCTCATCGTTGGACAGTAGTGGCCTTGTAGATTTGTGTGTGTGCGTTTAGTTCTTGACTTTCTTGATTTCCCACCTAGCTTATAACACCTTTCTTGGAAGGCAAAGCATGAGGTTGAGTATTTGATACTTTCTCCCCTCTTGTATATTTGCCATCTGGTAAAATTGAAGGGTAGAAATGAGATATGACTGCAAGGATTAAGTAATAGCAGCAATAACATGGAATTGGAAAAAACCCAGCCTGTTGTGGCTTACTACAAGAGCTGTGTTACAGTCACATTTCCAGGAGAAGAAGAATAAGGTTACAGGAATATTGGTTATCTGCCTATACAGCTCCCAAGGCCCATGTACGTAGAGTTAGAATTCACAGTCAAAAGTTTACCTGAAGAGGAGGAGTATGGGCACTCTGTCCAAATAAAGTCAACCTGAAATTACCATTACGGAAAATTGAAGATACATTTTGCACTTATTTTTGCCATTCTTTGCTTGCACTCCTGCTTAAGAAGCAAGAGGTATCGTTTTTGTGAAGTTAAAAAAAGAAAACAGCCAAGTGCGAGCAGTATCATGCTCATCCAATATAGGAGAAATAAGAAGTGGGAGAGGAGTTGGAAACAGCGCAAGTAGCATACGGGGAAATGCAAGGACTCGTCTTTCTTACACTGCTGCCTAGTGGCTTATAGAAGATTAAAAAAGCAGCTTGGATGCCTTAGATTATCAAGAAAAACTGGTCACACAAAATACCCAGGAAAAAAATAAACAGTGAAGCAACTAGGGTCAGATGCAGAAACTAAAAACAACTTCTAAGCTAGTACTTCCAATCCCAAACATACTGTGATACTTACCAAGTGATACAACAGGTTGATATGAGTTACTACTTCTAATTTTACTCCTGTTTGACTTTTGTAGCAGTTACACTTTCTGTTGAACAGACGTGTAGAACTGGAGCTGCAGCAGCAAAGAGCCCCAACCTTATCCGCAGTGATTTAGTATCAGTGCCGGTTCTAAAGGCAATGGTCAAAAGTGGGTCCGAATAGAAAAGACCAAGGAAAAACAGTAATTGGAATTTCCCAGAATTAGTCTTGGATTTTCTATCTCGTTGATCTCCGTAGAAAGATAGATCTATAGTAGATGTTCTAAATGCTCTAATGTGGTTTCTCCTTCAAGCAAATCTGTGGAGGCACTGGTTTCATCCTACGGGCTGCACAAGCCATTGCTCTTCCTTAGGCTGCTGATGCCCAGCCACTGTGTGCTGGAGCCTGGGGGAATACTTGCAAAACTTCCTGTCCTCATCCCCCTTCTGCTGGGAGAGATGCTTCACCATTTGAAATTGAAACATAGCTGTGCTCTACAAAACAAGATTAAAAATTCTTAACTTCACTATTAATAACAGCAGTCTGCCTTATGCCGAGTCAGTTCTGTCTTGCTGTCTGTATTAAAAAGTGAAGAAAAGAATTTAAATGGGATTATAATTTAGATTGATCAAGATTTATTTTCTTCAGTAGAACAAACAAGAACAGATTTTGCCTATGGCTGCTATAATCCTCCATAAAACTTGGAGTTAGTGGTGGCCGTTATAACTGCAAATGCTCTTTTCTCAGCATCCTGGATATCCTGGCTACAACTCGACTATTCACTTCAGTTTGGTGTTTAAAGGACAAGTTCTGCTGTTCACCTGTTGTATATAATGAAAATCCTATTGTTTTCAGCACTTTATTGTAAATCTTGCTGTCGTAATTTTTCCGTGGAATGCTAACAAAGTAAATCTGTAACTGTTGTATTATCAGTTTAGATGACAAAACTCATTGTGTGGCAAGACAACATGTTCAAAAGTAATTTTTTCCCAAATTTTCAGGGGAGAGAAGAGGAGGCAGTAATTGGTAAGCAAACACCTTTCTCATTAGGTTCTCCAGAAACAATTGGTTGTAATGCAAACGAGTTTTCGCAACCAAAGAGAAAAGCGTTGTTTGTTTCTTCAGGAAGAGTTCTCAGGTTGCTCTGGATGATCTTTCAGTGTCAAAGGCTTTTTGCCAGCCCGGTCTCATTTTGTACCAGAATTCTCAAATGGAAGCTGACAGGTGTATTCTGAATCTCTGTAATTCCAGTTCCAGCACCATCCCAGACTGAACTACTGGTGTGCACAGATTACCAGTGACTACAGTTCCTCATTATTTGAGGCTGCATAATGTCAGCGTTGGGATCAGTGTGTTATGCCATTCAGACTTAGTGTTGGAATTAGTGCTGCAGTCCACAGACCCCACTCTCAATGTACATGTATCAAATGCTTACATGCCAGAAAACATTGGATAAACTCAGATTAAAACCTTTGTGTTCTAAGGGGATCAGCTGTTTTAACAAGTGCATGTGTGATTTTTAGAGAAAACAGGAATAGTGCTTCTAAGAAAGGAGGTAGCGAAGAGTTCAGGTGTTTTATTGTCCCACCTTTTGAGAGCTGCAGGGCAGGCGAAATTCTTGCCCTTCACAAATTTGTTACACACAGGAGTGGAATGCAGATATTTTCTTGTGCTGTTAGAACTGTGCAAGTCCTGAGGAGAATTTTAGTCTGACGCAAATAAAGAAGAGCGTGCGTGCACCATAGAGACTGAAAATAGATGAATTTGTTCTATGATAAATTGCTGTACATGTAGTGTAAGACTTCTGAGAACACTCCTGGGATGCAAGTGTAACTTCTGCTGAAACACAGACTCAGAGTAGCTGGACCCCTGACCTGGCTGCCTCATAACGTTAAACTAGTGATAGGTCATTATTTAGTTTTAAGTTTTTACTCTTATGCACAATGGAAATTAAATTGATAAAGTATCCTGAACAGGGCCCTGAAGCAATTCACCTCCTCAAGAGCTCGGCTGTGCAAATGGATGCGGGATCTCCAGATTCCCCGTCCCTTGAAGTTACTCCCTGTACGTGTCCCTAGAGGAGGTGGCCCAGCTGAGTGGCTCTTGCCCTGTTTAGAACTTTGCAGCCTGCTGTCAAACTGGCTTTCTCATGATGTGTCGCAGCTGTCAGTTAACTTAATTACTTAGAAATTTCTCCACAGATAAACTTGTGTTCTCTATCAGAATGTACCAATAACTGTTTTCTGGTAACTCTGCCGAGTTTCTGTGGAAACGGTCATTTCTAATAGAAGTACGTTTGTTATCCAGCACGTGAGCTGATCACCTCTGTCACATCTCAATATCGTGTCATCCTGACACTGGAGACTTTCCCACAACGCAGGAAATGAAACTGGTTTGTAATTCCCTTTAGTGCTCAGACCATGGAGCCTTCCCAAAATCCTCGGTGGATACCTGATGCTTTTCGTACAGTGATGTCTCAGTTTTCATGGATATTTTGTTCAGTGTCACCCGTGCCTTCGTGTTGACATCCATTTTGATTGCCTTCTCAACTAAATAGAGGATTTACTCTTGTTTTTGCACGTTGCTCTCCCTGGTGAATTCCTGCCTGTAAGATAGAGAACAGAGGCGAATAATTAAAGAGATTTCTTGGTGGTCAGCTCCGAGACTGTGAAAATGTAGGTGTGACAGTTATGTTAAACGTGTTTGTTTTTCAACAAATGTCTGCCTGCTGCCGCCTTAGTTTCACTTTCAAAAATGCTGTCTGTATTTCGAAAGATCTTTTACTAGTTAAATGAGCATGGTTCTTTTCATTTTAACATAGTTCAAATAATGGGTTAAGTAATAAGCACAGTTAAAGTTAGGAACCAGTTAAACTGACTGTCGAGTTTTAACAGAATGCAGAGTTGTAAAATGTGGGTTTCCCCTGTTAATCATTGTCATGGCTACTTGGAGGAAGAGCAGGTAAAACCTTTTGAGTCTCCTTTATACATTAAAATAGCTGGAAATCTTTTTGTTTCTCTAGTATGATGGGCTAAACAGATTTCTTAATATATTAGCTTGGAAAATAAGATATTAAATAACACTCATATGATTCAGTTATTATTTATATATTCTAAATAGTTTCATTTTTCTCCTTGTTAAGAAGAGAATTGAAGAATTAAAGTAGTTCATCTACATCTCGTTCATGTGCTTTATCTCAAGAGTTCTCCATTCGCTTCAGCTTTCCAAAATGTCATTGTATATATGGCCTAAACAGAAGTCACTAATAATTCCTGATCATATGGTGATGTATTTATTTACCATGTAGATAACCAAACCCCTGGTTCCTTAATTTATGAGGATATAGAATTAGATATAATTGGATTAAATTTCATTAGTTACTTACTATGTCATTAAATGTATTGTAGTTGTATTCCATTACATAGTGAGCTATGGAGAACCCTCCCAATTACATTATCATTTTTCTTAATGATCTGGGCAAGTATAATTAACCATTAAAAAATTGATTTACGTTCCTTGCTTGTCCCTAATTTCTGTGCTTCTATTAAATCCAGGGCGGTTTTGTGGTTTACAGCAGCACCCAACTGAGGGATATATGTGCAGTGCAGACAACTCTTAGATTTGATGCTCAGCATCTGAATTAAATCTCTTTTCTGTGACAGTTTTTCTCTTGTATGTAGACCAAGGAAACGCTTTAATGCAAGAAGAAACAAAATAGAGGTTTAAGACAATTCTACAGAAGTTGAGGAGGTGACAGAGTTTCCTGCCCATGAGCAGGTGCCTCTTGGTAGAGAAATCATGATTTTTGTGGCGAGGGAACAAATGCGTAATTACAATTGTATGGAAACAACTACAATTATTAGGAAACTAATAGGGTTTTTTTTTAATATGTGTGAAGAAGTAAAAATAGAGTTGGGTTGGATTTTATTTTTATCTTGTCAAACATGCTGCTGCTTTTTAGGAGCAGTAATCGGAAAATAAAAGATGCATTTAACTTCTCGGGTTTGAATTTTTTCCAAAACCTCTGCCTGTGTGTTTTAGCCTAACAAGGAATTATGTGCAAGGAAGGCTTATCTTAATAAACTTTAATTCTTATTTTGTGAAATCTTGCATTTTCAGGGCCACTAGGTGTCATTGCACACCCGGTCACCAGGCAAACACTGATGCATTCAAAGATGGGTCTCAAAGGCCGTGACTGGTACTGGGCAGGACTGGGTTACAAATGTGTGTCTCTTGTTGTGTACCTGACTACCCAGGTTTTTGAGGGATGAACACTTTTTACTCATTGTTCTCTTTATTTAAATTTTGCATCATCTATTCTTGTTCCAGAGGCCATTTTATCACATGTATATTCAGTTTCATGTCTTCACCTTCTAATACATGACCATGTAATTTACGAAATATAATCTGTGTTTTGATAGATTTCCTGTGACTCTGTCCTAAGCATAAAAAGCTGATAGGGTCTAATCATAGTATCTGTAAAATAAACAGTCCTTGTTGTTGTCTCAATATGAGGTCACCCCTCAGTCTCCTCTTCTCCAGCTCCAGAGCCCCAGCTCCCTCAGCCTTTCCTCATACGGGAGATGCTCCACTCCCTCCAGCATCTTGGTGGCTGCGCTGGACTCTCTCCAGCAGTTCCCTGTCCTTCTGGAGCTGAGGGGCCACAACTGGACACAATATTCCAGGTGTGGTCTCCCCAGGGCAGAGCAGAGGGGCAGGAGAACCTCTCTGACCTACTGACCACCCCCTTCTAACCCACCCCAGGTACCATTGGCCTTCCTGGCCACAAGGGCCCAGTGCTGGCTCATGGTCACCCTGCTGTCCCCAGGACCCCAGGTCCCTTTCCCCTACACTGCTCTCTAACAGGTCATTCCCCAATGAATGAAGCCAAAAGCTGAAAGAATGTTTTTATGTTTCAAAAAAAGATTTCTTAGTTATATGACTTACGAGTCCATTTCACCCATCAGATGTGATTTTATGGACCTTCTGTTTTTGAAAGAACCCTCCAATGACTGCAATCCTGATGGAGCTGCCCTAAGTCTGTCACCTGCTACACAACCCAGAGAGGATGCTTTATTCTCTTCTGCTTTATTTTAGGCTGGGGAAGTATATTTTGAATCTTTAGAGAAATGAAAAAATGTTTAGACCTGAATACTGGCTTCAGAAGAGGTGCTGTTGGTCACGGCCATCACCGCCATGCACTCCTGGCAGGAAATCTCTGTTCATTTTGAGCTTTGTTTTCCCAAATACATTGCTACTTTAAATAGTCAGTTTTGATTACTGCATTATTTTGTTCCTTTTTACAACTCTTCCCGCTCCTCCAAAGAAGAAATTCTACATGTATATAAACAAACTTTTCTTTTCCAAGGGGGAAGTTGAACAGATCTCAATGATGAAGCCGAAGGGGCAGACGGAGCACGACGAAGGCATGCTGGAGTACTTGGAAGACTTAATAGGATCTGCACGACTCAAAGAGCCCATCCAGACTCTGTGCCGCAGAACTGAGCTGTTAAACGAACAGAGGGGAGAGAAGGTGAGCGGGGAGAGTTTGTTTGAATTATAAATATGAAATATGCAACGTTTCATTATTGGATTTTTTAGAAAAACTGTTAACATAAAGACTTAGTTAAAAGTTGGCAATCTACAACTACAGAGAAATGTTGAGTTCTCTTTATTGCATCTGCTGTTCGGATTTTAAAAGCAACGTGCAGTCAGCACTTGCCCTTCTTTAAACACAATGTGGTTGGCTTTTGATTCCCAAATGTTCGAATGCTTGAGTTGAAACACAGGATTTTACCTGCGGAACACTGATTATATCCACGTGCATTAAATGCTTCTCAGGCTGAACAGAGAAACAGGTTATCCTTATCAGAATACATCACGTAGGACTTTTTATCTGCAAATAGGAGAAGCAGCGGGGAAAGCTTTCACATGTGAAGAAAAGGAGAGAGTATTGGTGAGGTGGTGTTCACACAGCTGGATGAGGAGCCTTCAAAATGTAGAAAATTAGATACTTCAGCCATGTAGATCTACTCCAGCACTTGCTTTCATACCAATTTATTTATGCACTGAGTTTCAAAAGTACCAAATAATATCCAAGTTCTTTTTACTTGGTAAATCCTAATATTTTGCAGACTTATTTTAAAGGCTGGGAAGGAAAGCAGATGATGTGTAGCTGCAGGAATTAACATAAAAGGGCTTAGTCTAAAGGTTGAAATATAGAAAATAACGTACCTGGACTGTCTGTACCTAACTCCTCTATTTCTCACCTGTGTTTTCCTTGATTTGCCTGAGCTGTTCCCATTATCTGTAGGATCCTGGTTTAGTTTTAAATTACTGTTTGAATTGCCCTAAAGTTCCAGTCTGTACTGTAGAAATGGTGATGTGTAAATTCAGGAAGCTCAGAGCACTCAATTGCCTTGGAGGGTTAATTGTCGAACACGGAGGGCACGTGGGCTGCAAAGCGCCTGGGGTTTTTCTCCTCATGTGCTCTTGGTGGTAAAGTCCGATCTGACTCTGGTTTGTCCAGTTAAATAGAGTGAAAATGGTGGAAAAAGAAAAGGATGCCTTGGAAGGGGACAAGAACGCGGCCATCGAATTTCTCTGTTTGGAAAACAAGATGTTTAAAGAAAAGAATTGCATCTGTCAATACTACATGTGAGTACTTCTCCAAAGGTTGGGTTGGGCCTTAATGTGGGAGTTGTGGTGTTCAACTGGTTTCATAGCTCTAGCTGCAAGTATTTTGCTTTCCTTATCAGTTGTATCAGTCTTTCTAAAGTAGTTAAATGGAACGTGGCTGGGGATTTTTTCAAATGATGAAGTTAAATCTTTTAAAATGGAGACCATTTCCATAAAAACCTTAAAACTAACAACAAATCACCACCACCACCAAAAACTTCAACTGAAAAAGTAGATCACTTGAAGACTATTTTCATCTGAAGTCTCTAAATAGTTTGATTTCCCTGCTGTTTTCTATTAAAATGGACAGGTCACTCAATAATGGGTATTAGGATTTAATACTTCATCACTTTGTTACACTTAAGATGGGAAATATATATTCATAATGAATATTAGCTCTATGGAAAAACGTGAAGGTTTGGGTTTTGTTTTCTAGCCATGACCTCAAGAAACGAATTAATGATTTGGAAATGCAGAAAGACAAGATTAACGAGGAAACAAAAGATGTTAATGAGAAGAGCAGTAAACTCTCAGAGGACGTGACAATCAAGAACAAAGCTTTAAAAGAAATTGAAAAGTAAGTACTTTAGGTATAGACTCGTGAGCTGAGAGTGCTGTGGTTTATATGTGCTGCATATGTGATATTAGGATTTTCAGAAAAAGCTGTGAATATAGTAAGTATTGGATGTTGTTTTTCATAAAAGCCGAGTAGTATTGGTTTAAATTCCTAATGCTTATTGAGCCAAGATCTACTGATGTTATTTTTATAGGGTATGGAATACATTATTCTTTCTTTTTTCCCTTTAGGAAAATCACTAAAATCACCAAGCTCATAGAGGAAAATAAAGAAAAATTCACTCAGTTGGATTTGCAAGACATTAAAGTGAGGGAAAATCTCAAAAATGCCAAAAGCAAAGCTAAAAAACTGGAGAAGCAGCTTGAAAAGGACAAAGAAAAGGTAGCGTGAGCTGCAACTCGATTTACTCACAGGAATGTATTTGATTGTTCTGGGTGAGAACGTCTTTGCGGAGCTGGGGTAAAATAGCAAAGGGCACCAGTTTGCACTTTGTGCCACAAAGAAGAGGGGAAAATACGCTTTGAATTTTTTTAATCAGATATTTCATGTCATTTATATCAAGTAGGGGCTTTGTTTGCACATCTTTTACTGAAGAAATGCGTTATTCTCTCTTAAATTCCTCGCACACCTCGCTGTGGGAGCCCGGGCAGCAGCACCTAAAGGCCAAGTCAGGAGCCTTCCTGTCGCTCCTCGGCTCTGCTGGGGGGGCTCGTGGCTTGGGAAGCACCTTTTTCTCATGTTTGTTGAGATTACAGGAATATCGCCTGTTCTCACAGTTGCTGCCTTTTCAAACCAGTTTTCTTTCCTATTTGCCTAGTTAATTTAATGGATCTATTTTACCAAGCTGGTTGTCGCCAGCTGTTGTAGATCTTAAATCACTCTTTGGATCAAGAGTGGCCTTCTGGAAGTAGGTATTGAAGAATTAAACCTTATTTGATTCAAAGACTTGAGTTCTTCCATGTAAAGCTACGTTCTTTCGCCGCTAGGGCTTGTTTCTCACTGGAACTGAACAAGCCTTGCCAATATAATAAATCCCTGGCCTCCTGCTAGAGCCACAGTGCAGCTAATTCTGCAGAAACACATGAGCTTCGTTAGTGCTTACGCTTCATTTGGCTTCCACACAGCGCTCGAAAAGCAGGGTTTCAAAATAAGGCCAAACTGGTTTGTTTCAGTGGGAAAGTTAAAAGTCTTTTCCTCGTGTAGGTAGAAGAATTGAAAAACGTACCTTCTGCTAGTGAAAAAGCCATCAGCGAAGCCACATCTAAGAAAGAGCTGCTTGAAAAGACAAAGGAGAAAGAAGAGGAGAAACTCAAGCAGGTTATGGAGAGCCTTAAGGAGGAAACACAAGGACTTCAGGGAGAAAAACAGGTTTGAACTGTTTTGACTCAGTATACTTCGGTGTAGCTTTACACTTAGCAATGAAACAGTTACAAGATAGTCATAAAATGCTGTTTGATATGACAAATACACTGTTTCATGTGTTACTGCAACAGAACCCAACTGGGAAGTTAATTTTGCATTTATAATCCAAGCTAAGTCATGTGTCATCAAGTATATCATTCCCTACACTTCCTTTATTTGAACACGCTTTCATTTTCTTCTGTCCAAATGTTTGAGTCAATCTGTTGCTGAAGTAAATAACCAGATTTTGAAAGGTTGTGTCCCAAGGCTTTCACAGAGCTGTAATGTGTCTGTGCATTAGCTCCGGTAACACTTGGTTCCTGCTCTTGAGCTGAGCTCTCCCATCACTGAGGCTGGAAATTTATCCTGGAAATTTGGGGGTTATTTTCAGCTGCTCCCAACTTGAAGTTGAGAAAAAGCTTGGATGGATATGGTCTATGATAATTCCCTGGTTTTTTATAATTATGAAAAATGCCTTATTTCCATACAGAATATGTTAATAAATGAAGAAATGCGTGTTTTTCTAGACAACAGGACTGTTTTCTTGTGACAGAAGAGCCACTAAAGGACCGTGCCCATTTCCACTTCTTATTTCACACAGTGCAGTTGATGTAATAAACCCCCAGCTGTCTGGTTTTAGTTGGAACATTGTCCGTTTTTGCAGAGCAAAGAGCTTGAGCTTATGGAGTTCAGTAAAATGGTGAACGAAGCGCGTTCCAGGATGGACGTGGCGCAGTCGGAGCTCGACATCTACCTCAGCCGGCACAACTCCGCCGTGGCGCAGCTAAACCAGGCCAAGGAGGCGCTGGTGACCACTTCCGAAACTCTGAGGGAAAGGAAAGCTGCCATCAAAGACATACGGACAAAATTACCCGAAGCTGAACAGGAATTGAAGGAGGTGAGACTTGATTTTTGTGTATTCCTTGAATTACAACACAGTGTTGCAGCACACAAACCACTCTTCTATTGGCAATAATCGTGGTGAAAATAAATGAAAAGCTGTCTCGAGCAAAATAACATTTAAAACCTATATCCTAATACTCAGTTAATGGGCAAAGTATTTCCTTTCAAACTTGAGGTTAAGCAAATGTTAACATTAAGCACTGAAATTAAATCCTTCTTATCCCTGCAAGGGAGGTGGTTTAATTATCATAACGAGACACGTTAAAATAAATAAATAGCTGTGTTTCTAAGCCTTCTTTGCACTTCACCTCCTGCTCCTCTCTCATTCATCAAAGAAAAAATATCCCGCTATGTTGTTCAAAGTCTGATTAGTGAATTCATAAGCTGTCTATTTGTATCAAAGTGCACTGAATACAAGCCAAAGTATCCAAACATCAGCCTTTCTTCTGCTGAACGTTTGCTAAATCTGCTTTTCAGTGGCTGGTTTCAGTGTCTACACAATCACGGACCTGAGACTCCCTGAATGCCGTAGTTTTTGTGAGGCTAAGATGATGTCTGTCTTTTCACCGTTAGAAAGAGAACGCGCTTGAGAAGCTGGGAAGAGAAGAATCAAACACTAAGAATCTTGTTCAAAATCTGCGTCGAAAAGTAGAAGAAGCCAAAAGCTCGTTAGCGCTGAGTCGCAGTCGGGGAAAAGTGCTTCAGGCTCTGCTGCAGCAGAAGAAATCCGGAAATATTCCTGGACTCTATGGGAGACTGGTAAATTTTAAAAGCCTATTATACCTTTAGTCTGAAACTTTATAGGAACTGAGTGGTGTTTCTGTAATGGAGTGAAAGGTGGAGTTCCTCACTTTCCTGGGAATTTGGACAGCAGGGCTGCAAATCCCAAGGAGTAGTTATAAACTGAAAAGAGATTGAGGTTCCTCTACTCAGCGCTAAGGAAAGGCAATGGCTGTGGGAAAGGGATTCGGATTCCCTTGGAGGTTAGGAGCGTATATTAATATATGCTGGACAAGTACCACGGAGCAGAGCTTTACAATCAGTCGGTGACCGCACGCTCGGCAGAGCTGCCGCGAAACTTCTTCAAACATCTTACAACTTGTCTGAAACAATGCGGAGCCGTACACATTTTTGCTTTAAAATGTATGAAATTGGGCGATCTCTGCTGTTTGTTTCCTCTTGTTTTACTTGCAAACGTGTCCAATCAAAACGAGCAAGATGGTTGTTTCAGAAGACCAAGGAAAGCCGTGTCATAGCAAAATGTTGAGGGTTATCAGTTCTTGCCAAGCAGAGTTGATGTAAAGTTCTGAAAACTTGCAGCTGAGGTGGACTTATGCTTTGCTTTTCTTTCACTAGCATCGAACAATACATGCACATCAGTGTAAATGTAAAAGTGCTACTTCTGCATTCTGCAATTTTCCCTTTATTTCCTCACCTGCTCATCCAAGGAGAAGTATCTCTGCCTCAGAAAACTCGGTTTATTTAGTGTATGCTTATTTAAAATAGATTTTTGTATAGACTTATTAAGAAAGAGCAGCGGACCACTGTCTAGTAGAGCTGGTGTGTGTTTCGCCTCGTGCTCCGTTATCACTCACTGCAGAGAGAAGCACAAGGTTCATCTGTTGGGGGATAACCCACACGCTGCTTTATCTGCAGAGACACACAACTTTGCAAAGGTGGCGAATATGCCTGTTGTCCTGTTCCCTTTCTCAGCTCAGTGCAGGATGACACACACAAGTACGGGGCTTGCAGGGTCCTGCTTGGCTGACCTGTGGTAAAACCACATGCTGAACACGTTCAATGATTTTGCCAGGCCTTGCTAAAATGCTGGCATGTAACATAGAATATTTGTCTGCAGAAAATAAACCAGTTCTACCATGCTGTTCTACCAGAAGCACTGTTTTTGAAGCTCTTCTACTGTAAGAACAAGTACATTAGAAATACAGAACTAGCAGTGCAGAGGAAGACAGGTTTGGTATTTTACAAACTGATTAAGTTCTTTCATCCTATTTCACTTTGTGTGAAGTTTTCATTATTTATTTCTTAATACCAAGACAAAGCATTGACGTGAGCTAATGGGTGCACTTCTGCCTCTCCCTCCTGAATCCTTAGGGAGATTTGGGAGCCATCAGTGAGAAGTACGATGCTGCTATTTCGTCCTGTTGCGGGGCCTTGGACAGCATCGTCGTTGATACCATCGATACTGCGCAGAAATGCGTGAACTTCTTGAAGGCGGGAGGAGTCGGAGTCGCCACGTTTATAGCCCTGGACAAAGTAAGTACGAGCACGCCCGCAAAACAAATTGTTGATTTGCCCTAATGTCCACAGTATTAATACTGTAGGTGTATAACATAATAATATGAATGTGCATTTTACATTAATAATTACACTGTATATGTATTAATACAGGTAAAGCTAAAATCTAAAACGTTTTAATAGACTGATGGTACCTTAGAATATTCTACTAGCAAATGATGTTTACTTACAGTGAATTACAAGGCTTGTTAGATACCTGTATGTGTACAACAAAGGTTCAGTGTGTCTTTTGTATTTTTATATTTGCAAATTTAATAATCCAAGTAAACTATGAAAGGGAACAGCGAGATTTTAATTATACTGAAGTAAGTAGGATCCCCAAGGTAGCTTTACTGGTAATTGCAGTATGATTGCGTTTGCTTTAAAGCCTTAACACTTTAGAAAAATGAAATGACCTCATAATTTATCCTAAGGAAACTCTCATGTGTGTGTGTATATATATATTCTTTTTTTTTTAATGCAGATGACTGCATGGGAACAAAAAATTAAAAAAATCCAAACTCCTGAAAATATTCCTCGGTTGTTCGATCTGGTGAAAGTAGAAGACGAGAAGGTTCGCCTGGCGTTCTATTTCGCCTTGCGGGATACCCTGGTAGCCAATGACTTGGAAGAAGCCACCAGAGTAGCGTTCCAGTACGATCAGAGGTGGAGGGTGGTAACACTGAAGGGACAAGTCATTGAAAAGTCAGGTATTGGAATGCAAACTTACTGTTATATTTTAAGCGCTTTGTAGATAATATCTAAGCACAATTAGCTCGCTGATTTCATTTCTCTTCCTTTAGGAACAATGACTGGTGGTGGGGGTAAAGTAATGACGGGCAGAATGGGTTCCTCAGTCGTAATGGATATTTCGGAAGAAGAGGTTAGTACATAATCTTAATGAAAAGTGGAATTTCATCGGAGTTCCTTATGTTTTGGGAGTTCGTTCACATGTGCTATGTCCTTTTAAGTCAGCGTGACTAGTTAACAGTCTGCTGCAAGATACATTAACAACGTAAAGCTAAAGTTCACTGCGTTAGCTTGGGTCTGTTCCTTTTAAATGCATCGGGTCACAGCCCAGCTATCATATTATTTGATTTTTAGTCTCCTAGTGCTGCCTTTGATGGCTTGGGAACAGATTCCAGGTAGGGCTGAGAATGTGGAAGACGCGGATCGTAAGGAGCCGCTGAGCTGCAGAGCAGCGATTGGAAACGATGCACAGCGGGACGCAGACGGATCTTGTTCAGGAAGGAGTGCCGAGCCAAGCAGAGCAGAGCGCTAAGCTGGGCTGAGGCCTTTATTAGTCAGTGACAAATTATAGGATTTACTGATACGGACCTGGACTAAGATGTTACATATGATGTTTTTCCAGTGATGGTTGTTAAAAACACACCACACTGATGTTCTCTTTGTTTCAGTTACATTCCCGCTCATTCACAGACCAGGCCCAAGGACATTCACACATCATACATATGGGGGTGGTTTTCCGACCTGAGATATTCTCACTGGGCTATCACTTCTTAAACTCATAAAACCCATACTTCTGTATAAGCTGTCCAAGGCCCTTTAGCTGGAACTGCTGTTCCCACAAGCAGTACACACAAACAGAGACAGGTTTGCTCCTTTGTTTGATGTCCTTGGAAAAGTGGCAGCTTTCCTTCAGATTCAAAGTTCAAGAATACTTTGGAATATCCAGATACAGCTTGCTTTTTTTCCTGAATTCTGTAGTCTGTAATTGTATTGAATGCAGGTGTAACCTGTGTCCTTTTTGCCTGGTATCTGCTGATCAACTCTCAAGGTGTTAATACCACTTCAAGACAAGCTCCTCTGTGTAACTGTGTAGTAAACCACGGCTCCCGACATCAGTCCTCTCCCTACGGGACAACCATTTCTTTACAAATGAGCCAACGCGAAGGTTGGATATTTGCTGAGCACTGAGGACACAGAACAGTACATTAGTATTGTTCAGGTGAAAATTCCTTCTGCACTTGAGGGTGAATTGCAAGGCTTGGTCGCTTGACCGGTTACTACAAGGAGAAGCTTCTCTTCCTAACACGGTTACCACAAAAAAACAACAAGCATCAAATCTTCACTATAGTAAAAACGGCTTCTGCCTTCACTACTCTGACTTAAGCCTTTCAAGCTTGAACTATTTTATTTCCTTAAAAAAACTTCTCCATTATGAGCTATTTTGACAGGAATTCTTCAGCTTGCTTTTTCTTGTGTTTTCTCCTCTTGTTTTTCACCATTACAGTTGATATTTCCAGCAGTCAGCTTCCACATTCTGTCCAGCTATAGCAAATGTCCAAGTTTTCACTCCACTTTCTTCCCGTGTTTTTAGAGATCACTGTCAAACACATGAATGAGATCTTGCTTTGCTTTGTAGCGGCGACATTAAACAAATGATTGTGTCTCCTTTTTGTGCAGGTCAATAAAATGGAATCGCAGCTGCAGAAGGATTCTAAGAGAGTAGTGCAGTATGAACAGGAGAAATCCGAACTCGAAGAAGCTGTAAGAACCCTGCAACAAGGTGTTCGGGAGATGAGAAATACTCTGGAGAAGTACACAGCGAGTATCCAGGTGAACAAGTTGATTATTGAGGCGATCTCTGGCTTTTCCATGAACACACAGGGGGATAATTCCTTAGTCTCAGCTTAACGTCGTCCTTGTTAATGACAATGATCTTTTTGAAGTGCAGGATTCTAACACGAGTGTGTTTTCTGCAGAGTTTAGCTGAACAAGAAATTAATCTCCAAACCCAAATTAAGGAACTTGAAGCAAACGTAATTGCTACCGCACCGGACAAAAACAAACAGAAGGAACTGGAAAAAACCCTTGCCGGTTATAAAAAAGGTATGATTTGTGGAGAGGGGATTCTAGATAGAAACTGTAGTCACATCCATTTACTAACACCGGAATGAACGGTGACGGCTTTGTTCTTTCAGCTTCCAACGCGGTTCTGTATCTTGGGTTGGAAACTCTTTTCTGCCAGGGGGGATAAAAGGTGCTTCAGGAGATTAGAGAGTGAAAAGCTGCTATTTTTTTTGTGATTGTTCAAGCTCATGTTTCAGTCAACCTAAAGTAAAAACATTGTTTTAGTGGGTTTTTTGTTCAGGTAGATTTTTGTGGCTGTAAGAATTGTTAATGTGGAGGGTAATGATATTAAAATCAAGTGACGGCTTTTGCTGTGCTCTAACTGGGCTGCTACGTGACTCTGGAAAACCAATACCCTGTGTTCTGGTGCGGGTGCTCTGGGCCCCAGTTCTTTTGGGAAAGATGTTTGAAAACTTGAATAACAGTTTCTCTGAAGTAACTGATAGCGCAGTAATGTAAACCCCGGGTGCTTCTTTGTATTTCTTGCTCCGGGCGTGAAATAAGCACAGGGAAACATCATTGCCTTCCCCCACAATTCTGCTGTGGGTTCTCTCTCTTTCTTTGAACAGTATGGATGCTTTAATTCCTTGCTCACACTAATATTAAGATGGTTTTGTTGAGTTTTCAGGATGAGCTAAACAAGAAAACGAATCTGTGCAGTAACACCAGCTACTGAACAACACATAGTGGCCGGTTCTTACAATTTAACCCTTTCAAGCCTTTTCCCTTTAGATAAATGCAAAGAATTAGTTTGGCACAGTATATAAGAAGCTATCTCATGCATTTAAGTGCTCTATATACGTTTGGTTTACACCAAACAAAGCTTTGGTAATATAACAGTGTCAGAAAGGTGTGGGTGGTATTTTTGTTTTTGCAACAGTAAAAAAAGATAGATAAATTAAAAATTCACAGTATAAAGAAATGTGTACAATTCTCAATATATTAATGCAGCAGAGCTTTTATCACTTAAATCTTAATGTATTGCAGCAGTCCAGTGTCCCTAGGGACAGCATAGTGACATCAACTCGATTTTATCAACAGATTATGACAGCGCTGCCGAGAAAGCTGCGAAAATAGAAACCGAAGTGAAACGATTGCATAACCTCATAATGGAGATCAATAACCAGAAACTGAAAACGCAACAGGACAAACTGCACAAGATCACCAAGGAAATAGACGAATGTTGTTCGGCTGTCACTAAAGCTCAGGTGGTGATCAAGACAGCGAGCAGGTGCGGCACAGCGCGGGGTCTCTGTAATTTATAACGTGCAGTTTAACAGTCACTTTTAATCGGTATTTTTCTGCTATAACAATATTTGCCTGTCACTAAAATACAATATTTCAGGATAAAGATTCAAAACAGCCCTTAATTGTCACACAGAGGAGCAGTTCAGATCTGAAGAGACTCATTACGGGGCACGTCAGGAAATAAAACGTGATATATCTTTTATGTTGGCTTAACAATATGTTGGGAATACTTAGAACAGTTGTCAAAACTGTTTCTGAAAGAACAATTTGAGTTGTTTAATGAGGCCTGTGTGCTAAGTGTTTAAGCCAACTTTGTTTTATTTGGAGAGCTCAGGGGTGTGAGGGTCCATTCATAAATCAGCATTTCCTCTTTGGTCATCAACAGCTGTTGAACCATCTTTAAAGTAAGATTGTGTTTCTGGATTATTTTATGTCCCATTTGCAACCACGTGAGCTGTGCAAACATCTCTGTACCCCTTCAGAAACCTGAAGAAATCTCAAGATGCCGTTCTGCGCACGGAGAAGGAAATTAAGAGTAACGAGGAAGAAATTAAAGGCTTAACAGAAGAGCTGACGATGCTGGAAGACAAAGCCACCGAGGTCATGAACGAGTGCAAGCAAGCTGAAGTGAGTGTCCTGTTCATTCAGTGGATTTCTTCATAGAGGACGCAGTCTGTGAAATGTAGATAATAGTTGTGGTTTGCATTAACTGATAGCATCTTCATTTATTTATTTTAAAAAAAGGCCGCCTTGCCATTTAAGCCTCACACTTGACAACACTGGTCTAAAGTATTGTTTTTCTCAGTTATTTTCTGCTCATCCTCCGAAAATTCACACGGGGCTAGAACAGCAAAGAAGATTCTTTTCTGTATCTTGTGATATATTGGGTGTGTTCACACAAAGTCAGTGGTTTTGATTAATCGTGAATCAAAGGTGACTTTTAAATGCAGATGCTGGGGAGAAAAAAAAATGGGCTAAAGCAGTCCTGGGAAGTGGTTTGGTCTCCAGGTAAAACCAGGCTGATGATTTATAGCCGTATAATACCCTAATTATATCCTTCTATTCTTACACAAATATTGTCGTACATCTGCAGAGGATGTTCCACCATGGTTGGCAATGGGAATGGTGTGGGGCTTTTTAATATTACCTGAATATATATCTTGACCTAATTTTCTGAAGCTAAGAAAAAACTTCAAGTTTCCCCCAATAAATTATTGGTTTTAAAACTCTTGTTTAAAAATAAACTTTATGCAGTTATGTGGGACTTTAGTTTGCCATCTGGATTTATGGATGAGTGTGGAAACAACCGAGACGGCTGAAATTCTTTAATATAAAGCTGTTTATTTGAAACTGTCCTTCTCCAAAACTGCCTTTTAGCTAAAAACATTCATATGTAGACTCGTTTAATCACATCTGGAATGAAAATAGAATCTGCAGCGTATTTTTAGTCATTCCAGAATTCTGAGACCAAGTTACAACAAGGTGTATTTGTTCACATCAGTGCTTGGGATGGCAGAGAGCAAGTTCTTTTTTAGAACCCAACAAAGTGGTAACATTGTTGTAGATTAATGCACTGTTTTTGTCACTCGTGTTTAGGAAAAGCTGCCGGCCGTTCAGGACGAGCAGCGCAGTTTACTCCAGGAGATTAAAGCTCTTAAAGAAGATGAACATGCGCTTCAGAAGGAAGCTCTTAATATTAAGCTTAAAATCGATCAACTTGATAGTCATATTTCTACACACCAGTCGAAGATTAAATACTGGCAAAAAGAGGTAAGGAAATTGTGTAGTTCCTTCAACTGCAACATCATAAAAGGTTCATGTGTTAACAAGTTAGAAAATGGAAAATCTGGGAGAAAATTCATATTGAGCTCACAGTTTATTGGTGTTTATTCTATAAAAACAACCCTAAAAAAGATGAGCTTTCAGTCTTTTAATTCCTCGTTTGCAAATAAGGTTATGGATGAATTATGAATTGAATTGTTTAGCATCTAGCTTTTCAAGTTTATATTTTATTTGTGAAAGAATGGTAGGTAGGATAACCATCACTGATATAACACTATGAGCAATGAGGGAAAATATGTAGGTCATAAATGGCAACCAAGAGACTTCTTGTGCCCCTTTGTACTTGCTACAAATGTTTTTAAAGGGTTGGCACCCTCAGAGGTGTGAAAAGTGGAGAGGAGTAGGATGCTGGTAACTAAAACTCAGGGAGGCCCACTCAGAGAAAAGGCCCCTTGGATGCCTGGAGCTCCTAAACTTACTTTAACCTTTTATTCTATGTCCTTTCTACTTTGTATTTGAATCTTGAATAGACCGGCAGGTGATCTCGCAGCGCACGGTGCCCTTTATAGCCCCGTTAACATGAGGATAAGGGGGGCAGCCACCCCACCAGCAAAGCTGCTGCCAGAGTCTCCTCAATCTTGAACACCCAAAGTATCAAGTATATAGCTGTTAAAGCTCTAGGGCATCAGGAGGGGCAATTTCCTCATTATTAACTGCTTTTGAATTTCAGATGTCCAAATTATCACTGCACTCCATAGAAGACAAACCAGCCGAAGAGCTTCCAGTGCTGAGTCCAGAAGAGCTCGAGGCCATCGAGGATCCCGACGCTATCACCAAACGGATTGCACTCCTGGAAGCCCAGTGCCATGAGCAGAAACCCAACCTTGGGGCCATTGCAGAATACAAGAAGAAGGTAAATTTAATTATCTTACAATAGTAGGATTCCTCTTTTTCATATATTGCCTGTTGGTGCAATAACATGGTACTCCCCTCATTTAGGGGACAAAGAAAATCTTTCTTCCAGGAGCTTATATTTGATTATTTTTCCTGCAGGAAGAGCTGTATTTGAAACGTGTGGCTGAGTTGGATGAAGTTACCAATGAGAGAGACAAGTTCCGACAAGCTTTTGAAGACCTGAGGAAACAAAGGCTGAATGAGTTCATGGCAGGATTTAACATCATAACAAATAAACTGAAGGAGAACTACCAGATGCTGACTTTGGGAGGGGATGCGGAACTGGAACTCGTGGACAGTCTGGATCCCTTCTCGGAGGGAATCACGTTTAGGTTTGTCAAAACACTTTATTATTGCTGTAATTCTTATTTATCGTGTTCCTTTATTAAACCTGCTTTTTAAGTAATTTTTTGTTGATTATCAGCAAACCAAGCCAAGCTCCCTTGGCAAAAATTGGCAAGATACTGACAGAAGCCACAACTTCTTTAGCATTGGGTAACAATGATTTATTTCTCCTGGAGAATGAATTAACTAAGAGCAGTTGGACTTTGCTGAAGTGATTTCTCAGGGTTTCTTCATTCCCAGATCATTTCACTTTGCCTGGGGAATTGTGTCAATCACACTGGGAAGTGGAGACCATTCAGCCATAAATGGTCCTAAGAGTATATTCGTTATTGAAGAGCAGAATAGCACTTTGGAAGGATGATAATTAAATTTAATAGCTGTTCTTAAGTGTAGCAGTTCCTACAGAAAACAGGAGAGTGTTTGAGTTCAGGCAAACCTCAGCTGCCCAGGTCGCTGCTGCACGCAGGGAGTTACTCCTTGGGGAACAGAAATAATCCCATTTGCTCCGTCTCTCCAGTCTTGCTTTGCACAACAAACTTATTTTCATCGAGAACAGAAATAAGTTACAAACTCCAATTTCTTTCAGTGTTCGGCCTCCAAAGAAAAGTTGGAAGAAGATATTTAACTTATCAGGAGGAGAGAAGACTCTCAGTTCGCTGGCTCTAGTTTTTGCTCTTCACCATTACAAGCCAACGCCACTTTATTTTATGGATGAGATTGACGCAGCACTTGACTTCAAAAATGTCTCTATTGTGGGATTTTACATATATGTAAGTATTGCACGGTACCTACCACAGTGAAATATTTCCAAGATATTTTCTCCTTTGCCAGAAGAGACAAAGCAGTAACACAGTTACTGTTTCCCGTAGGCTGCTCTGAGCTGTGGCTTTAGCAGTGTGGTGTTTTCTTAATGTCATACCTTTAAAAATCCCATCATCACCATATTGAAGTCAAGCAAACACTTACATTGCTGCAGTTCCGCTTGCTAATTTAAACTTAGAATTTTCAGAATGATCCCAAGTATAATTATGATTAACTACTTAAAATTAGGGAAAGGCTTTGAAAATCCCAGCCTGCAACTGTAGTTTTGAACTTTGCTCCAAATATGCCCGTGTTTTCCCAAAGGAGGGTCCAGTCCCCAGATGTGGTTGATTTTTGACTGTAGCGTAGACTAATGCTTAATCTCAAAACTTAGTATAGTTCAGCTCTTCAATGCAAATTATGGCTTAATATACAGTACATTGCAGCGCTTTCTGAAATACCCTGTGCTAACACAAATAACTTTTCTTTCAGGAGCAAACGAAAAACGCACAGTTTATCATCATCTCCCTGCGGAACAACATGTTTGAGATGGCTGACAGACTAATTGGAATTTTTAAGACTCACAATACCTCGAAAAGTGTGGCAATAAACCCCAAAGTTATTGCAGCTAAAGGACTGGCTGAGCAAAACACTCTGGGTGTCGTACCGCTCCAAAGTACAGCGGAATGAACTTCTCATTCATTCATTCTCATTCTCATTGCGGTTTACCTTCCTTTAATATATTTTTGTACTTGAGGTCTTTCTTTTTGGTTTGTGTATATTTGTTCTTGTTAAAATCAGCATCAATGAATTAGTCATTCTCATTATGTAGTCTATATAAATCTTGTATGGACCGAGTAAAAAAGTATCTTAAAAAAAGCACAGAAAAATCAACCAGGCCTGTGGTGGGCAATGTGAAAAACCACAATCCACAGTGACCCACCTCATGCTGTGTCACTTCAATCTTCCCAAAGTTCCTGCTGCAAAACAATGGGGCACTTGGAAGAAAATGAAGCGGCAAGGTAAGGGAGTGCAGTGCCTGCTGTTGGGAGACACGCTGCTCCATGCTTCGGCATCACAGGGAAGGTTCTGTGCCATAAAGAAACCAAGGTGTTAGCCAAGCCTACTGTAAGAATATATTTTATTTGTATGCAAGTTTATTAAAATATAGAGTGCATTATAAGTACAAGTACTAAACGTTTCAATCAGTAGTAAAGACATTTTATAATGTCATTTTAGTTTTCAAGACTACAGGTATATATAAACTCTAACAGTTTTTAAAAGTCAGGAAAATAAAAGGAAAGTAAATATCAAAGAGCCTCGCGTGGTAGCAGACAGACACTGGCACCAGGGTTGGAGAGCCTTAGGTGCCAAGTGACCGCCTTCTAAAGTCACTGCCCGGTGTTTAATCAATATGGCAATACTAAGATATCAATAATGTTATCAATGTCTTCATTTAGAAAGGTGTCAGCATGACATCTGCGGCCTGCCCTTGCTCTCAGCTCTCACTGCAGTCTGGCAGCAACAGGTATTTTGCAGGACCTCGCTAGTGCCTGCTGGTAGTAACGGGCACATTTTGGTTCGCACAAGGGTGTAAAGTACCAAGTAGCTAAAGGCTGGCCTCAGAATTCATCATTATTTAATCTTGTTTAAAAATAAAACAATATTACATACAAATAAAAAAAATAAAACCAGCCAGGAAATGCTGCTCTGCTAAAATATGCGATTGTTTTTATCGAGTCAAATACAATTAGACATGGCAAATACTCATATTTGGTGCTTTAGTGAATTGTAAGCTCACCTGTGTTCTGCTATCGTACCTGCAGCTCCCCAAGGCTGTCCCAGTACTCGCTGCAACCAGCCTGTTAGTAACTGGGGAGCAAAACTGGCTTTCAGTGGGGATTTCACTCCCCAGCGCAGTTCAGACTGGAGCATCACACCAGTAGTGAACAGTGTTAGTGATCTGTAACAAGGTCAAGATCTCTGTGCTGAAAAGGTAAATATAAATTTACATCTACATTCACCATCAAGTTGTTTTAACAGCTCTTGACATTGGAAATCCTGATACCACTGACTTCAGTCGGAGTTTTGCCACTTACTTCAGAATGTATCTACTTTCACTACACATTAAATAATTCAGCAAACAGGGCTCATTGTAGTCAGCAGTGAGAGCTCCGAGCCAGACTAAACAAACACCTGATTTGTGCACAGCTGGTGCTAAAAAAGTTATGCACTACTTCACCAGAAACCCTACAGATACTGCTCTGTAACAGGAGAGAACCATTTGAAACACACAACGTTATTCAAAACATGAAGTGATGTCATCCACTACTAACCAGGAGCAAACAAAACCACAGGGCCATGAATAAAGGCCACAGGTGTATTGGTTAAAATACATTGAGAGAAAGGTCAGTACAACACAAAATACCAAAAATGAAAAAAAAGTCAGTAGATATTTGAGGTGTTTTGACAAACAGGGTTCCAAATTACAATGAATAAACTGATTACACTCATCATGTGCAGACATTGTTTCAGAGTAGCTCCAGTTTAAACAAACACCCCTACATATCACATTGAGCAGAATCTTCGGTAAATCTTCCCAGTTAACTAAAAGTTACATAAGAGCAAATCGATACAATACAGAAAATAGAAGGATATGGAAATAGGAAGGAAAAGGGTAGAACTTTAGCAGCCCAGCTTTGAAGTAGAAAATTAAACAAAAAATCCTGGGGATTCCTACACTAACTTTTAATCCAATTGTTGATACAGTCAACGAAAAACAATTCTCCTGAAAAACTCCATCAGTAAATTAAATTTATGGGACAGCACATCCTCCATATTCTGCAAATAGGTGCAGAAATCTTGATAAATAAGCAGCAAGAACTCTGAAAAGTAAGTGGAAGTAGCTTTTATATCAAGTGCGAATACTGGTTTGTGAAAGGACACCACAGTTACCACTATGATGATTAAAAAAAGCAGCGGGACTGTGAAAGCATATACATCCTGGTGTTGTTCTTGAGACTCTCTCCCTTCCTTTCCGCTGCCTTGGTTGTGTAACTTCCTTTTTGGAATCAGTTTTATTTTTGGAGTGAGGATCTTGTTGATCTGCCTGATTTCAGTTTTAGACCACACATCTTTCAACAGGTGCTCAATCCTCGGATAAACCTCCATAGGTTTAAGATCCGGCAGTTGCTGCTGTTTCAAAGCTTTTATCCGTTGACGCAGATCATCCACCTTCTCAAGAAAAGCAAGCGGGGACTCTTCTTTTTGAATACATGTGTTCAGTGACATTAATTCCAGCTGTTCTTCCCTTATTTTTTTCAACTTCTCAATGAGAGGTTCATATTCATCCAAAATGTGAGCGTTAACTTCATCTAGCGTGGTCAGCAGAGCTTGTTTTTTGTGCTCCAAGGTGTCACTAAGCTTCTTAAAATACTGTACCACTGCTTTTTTATCATCCTGAACAACGTTTTCACACTGGGACTTCTGTTCTTTCAGCTTTTCCATAAGCAGACACACATTGGTCCAGTGTTTATCCGTCAGCTGCTCCACAAGTTTTCCAGAAGTCGCCTTTTCTTTCAGGAAGGCGCTTTGCAGGTCATCTATGGGGTGCCCGTTGTGTTTTCCTATGGTCAGGCAATGGCCACACACCAGCTTTTTATCCAGGACGCAGTAAACGTTCAGCGGTTGCCTGTAGTGTTCACTGCAGGTCGCAACATCGGAGGGATCCTCCTGCTGGTATTTTTCAATAATCGCTTTCAATGCAAAGTTAATAGGCAACGATTCGATCCCAGAGGTGGGAATTTCAACAATGCTCCTACACGTAGGACACTTGAGAGGAACTCTCAGGGGTCTCCAAATGGAAAAGTTGCTCGAGAGCTGGATAACGCCTTCCAGACAATTCCTACAGAATGTGTGGGAACAGGGCAGAACGCGGGGATCCTCAAATATGCTATAGCAAATGGAACACGTTAATTCTTCCTCAAAGTGATGCATGTCCTACAAAAGAAGAACAAAAAGAAAAAACGGTTTAATCTCTTTTTACAATCAACACATTTTAAATCATTTTATTAACCTAAGCGCCCCTAATGACCGGTAAACTAACCCACATTGGCGGTTCATTGCTAAGGGAAAAAAGACAAAAAAGGAATGAAAGTGAGCAATGGTTCAAAGATTTCAGCAAATTATGACCTGTACTTATGATTACAGTTGATAAGATATATCCAACGTCTGCCTTCAAAAGCAAGGGAAAACAGCAATCTGCTACTGGATATTTTTTACAGTGGGAAACCGTAGAAGAGAGGGATAAAAGTTAAAACTCAAGTTTCTAAATAACCAAAGAATTATCATCATTTTTCTCCCACTAGGAGTAACATCTTCAACATAAAAATAGAACAATAAGTACAGAAACTTTTTCCCATCTCCTAACCTCTGAAATGTTACTTTTGTAATATAAATAGTCATTAGAGTATCAGGCAGTCACATTTCCTAAAAGTCGTCTCTAGGCCCTGGCACAAATGAGAGTCTAACTCAATGGCCCTTAAATATGTCACCACTAACCCTATTTAGATTTGTGGGGCTATTCCTGGGTTACTTTAAGCACATAACTAAAAACCTTTCATTTTCCATTCTTTGTAACGTTGCCTTGGGTTTTTTTGCCAGCTTAGTGAAATCACGCTGTAAAGTCACAAGTAACAATAAGCCTTATGTCAGATTGCATAATAAATCATCTGTTTTTCCTTTTGGTAAGAAAATAGGAAAATGCGTATGAACTTTCCCTCTCTTTGTGTTACGTTTTTCCTGTCCCCCAGTTCTAGTTGACCCCGTAGACTTTGCTACCCTGCAAAAAGAAATTGGCCAAGCATTTGGTAGCAAAGACTCAGTTTAGGGTCTAAATCTGAAACCAAGAACACGCAGCTGGGCTAACGCAGCTGCACAAAGTGCGACGGAACCCTCCTCTGATCCAGCCAGGACAACAACAAGCTCTGATGTGTTTAAGGAGGTTATTGTAGTCAGATGTGCCCTCCTCATCTGTTTAATGCAGTAACACATTTTTGCATCCATTCATCAGCATTTCTCATTGACACCGAGATTAACACATTTCGATTAAGCTAATTTACCAAAAAGGAACCAAATTGTTAATGATACTTTCCTTTGAAAACCAAAAAAATTAATTGCATTTGAAATCATGAAAACCACAAAAGCTTAAATTCCTCACTAACTGATAAACAATTTACAATAAATAAATGAAGCAGTATTGTTGCAAAAGGCACAGAGCTGAGCTGAGGGATGTCAGGAAGGAAATAACTGCGACCCTGGCTCTTTGAGAGTTAAATCAGCTCTGACCAAGGAAACCTGTTCTGGTACAGAAATCAGTGGGGCTTATCTCACTTTATTGAGCTGGGCTGCTACACCCTAAAGCGAAAGTGGTTGACTCTGCAAGTCTGATCAGACTCTTCTGCCTTACAAAACCAGACTGACAAATAATAATAACAAAACAAACCAACCCACAACCAATCAAAAGATGCCAAACAAACATTCAAACTAATCTGTCACCCAAAACATCCAGTTCAATTCAAGCAGGTATTTGTACGTTATTAAGTCAACTTTATATTGAAAACATATTGTAATTAATTCAGTTTTTAAAAAATTCTAACACACTTTAGGTCATTTTTTTCAGCTAATTAATACAAAGCATTGATTCACTTATTTGAGCTCCACTTTTTCAAAAGACCTTAGCAACAGTTGAAAAAAAATCTACTAAAGGGAGACATAATTCTTAAGAACAACCCTTTAAAAGAAGAATGATGAAGTGTGTTAGCATTGATAATTAACTAATGTATTTCCTAGTTAAAGAGAATTAATACCAAGTACTAGAGACATTTAGCAAAAGACATTGACAACACTTTGACACTAAATTTGCCTCTGTACTGCACTGCTCTTACTGAAGACCATGAGGTATTTCTCTTTTTACTGGGGAGCCACAGACCTTTAGTTTTCAGCTTTTCCGATCAGCCACTGTGGCAACAGCAGGTTCTTTAGGTCTATGATCTGTAATCTTTAGGTCTGTGTGTTAATACTCACATTTGTAAGTGATGTCCCAGACACCGAACCTACAGAAATGTGCCAGCAATGAAAAGAAGCAAAACAGCAAATCTACTCCACTATCTAGATGAATTTTTTTTTTTTGAGAATTAAATTAATTCTCATAGGAAATACATTTGAAAGTTTTATATATATACACAAACATATATCGAGTTATTGTGAATTTTGGGAATGTCACTTCCACCTAAAAAAGCTGGTTTTGCTCATGGTTAGAAAAGAAAGAATCCTTAATAAGTACCCTCAATTCAATGTTTTCCTTCTTTTATATATATATGGAATTAATACAGTTTAAAAAAACCCTGTTTAAAGTCACTATTTTTCCCTAAATCTAGGGCTGCAGTTTTCTTCAAAAGAACTCTTTCAGGAGGGAAATTTTCTTTACAAAGAACATATGTCTGGCTTATTTGAGCTACGTAAAGATAAAACTAATCTTCAAAAATTTGTTATAACTGTAAAGTAGTTGCTGCTACCCTAAAAAACAAAGGAGCAACTTTATAAAACTTTTCTTAGGTCTGTTACGGATCACCTTAAACTGTGCAGGAGTAACCCCGGCCTAGGCAGGCAGGGCCTGCCCAGGTCCAAGCCCGGAGGCCTGGCTCACGTCGTAACCCACGCAGCCGCCAAGCAGAGGGACAGAAATTCCAACTGTCATACAAACGTGTCGCTCTGTTTCCCATGCAGCTGAAGAATTTATAAAGGGACAGGGGTTTTGGGGTAGCAAGCAGCTCTGGAAAGCAGGCAGGGGCAGGAGGGGGTCCCTGCTCCAGCAGCAGCTGCCCAGACACCTCCAGGAGAAACGGCATTTAATTTATTATCCACCAATTTCCAAACAGTATTTAGAACACTGATGTTGATGTTCGCTATAGGCCCGCTGAGCAATAACTATTCCAGAGTTGTGCCACGGAAGCAAAAAGTAGAAATCCTAAAATTCAGTTTCATCCAGCAATAGCTTACATGTGAACAACAGTGGAAATAAATCAGAAACAGAGAAGCCGGGAACACCACCAAAAAAAAAACCCAACCCAACGTCACAGAGTTAAGCAAAAAGTTTTCCGGTGGGGGGGGGGGGGTGAAGAAAAAAGCAGGAAAGTGGTAAATGCTTTTCCTTAAATGTTTCAAACACGTGTGGTAGCAAATACATGTGTGTAGAGACATATTTATCATGAGTCACTCAGTATAAGTAAATTACAAACTAGAAGGTATTTTAAAATTCAAAAGGGTAATTGCGCCAGTAACAGAGTGAGCTTCAGAAATCTTCTAGCAATGAAAGCCGCACTAAGCAGCTGTGATTTTATCCTCTAATCAGTGATACTGTAGACAAGGTGAAAACATGTAATACAGCACATCTGGATTACAGTTTATCTGCCAGAGCTTTCCGTTAGGCAGATCAAAGTCAAATATTCCTTGATAATGCTGCATTCCTCACCTAGCAATCAGGACACTGCTCGGGCAGCTAATTAGCAAGATGTTGTTTACAAACAGTTATATCTGGAATACCGCGTATGTGTTTAGGTAGATAACTAACTGCTTTATAGCAAAAGGCAGCTGTGGCAAGCTCAAACACCCCATTCTATCCTGGAGAATTTTAAAAGGTGAATTTGGCATGGGATAATGGTTGTGACAGCCTAACCGGAGAGTTCCGAAGGGCTGCCAGGGAGGAAAATGGGATCTGCCCTCTCCTGAAGGACACTGTAACACTCGACTTTCCAACACCACACCGCATTTCACTAAATCACATCAGAAATGCCGTCTCCCCATCCCACAGTGGTCTCTGAAGTCCTGTAGCACTAGCACAGAAGCTTACATTGTGCAAAAATAAGAGATCAAATGGTATTACGGGCAGTGTTTTCCATTTATAAAACACCTTCATGGTAAAGGGTGACAGAACTTCTCATTAAAACCCCAGAAGGCTGAAGTGCAGCTCTGGAATTTGTCAGTGCATCAAAAGGAATGGAGCTTGCTACACAGCTGCTGGGTTGGGTGGTTGGCACCAGAAATCACAAAACAGCTCGACCTTAAACCTTTCTGTTCCAGCCCGTTTCAGCTGTTCTGCCACAAATACCCCATGCCCAGCCACAGCAATCCTCAGCCAGGGATGTTGTGCCCCAGTCCCTATTCCTGCCACTGCACCGGCACCACCACCCCAGACTTTTATACTGTTTTTTCAATAACCCAAAAGGACACGAAAACAGCTAAAAAGTCTGTCTGGTCTCCCTGTCAAGCTGACCTGACATGTCCCCTCCTGTATATCCCTCCCCTGGCTCCTTGTCTGCTACCACGAGAAGCTGCTAAATTAACATACGCTGTGATTAAGTTCCAAAAGACGTACCCATCATTAACCAATCGACATGATCAGTGCTTTCTGACCACCTGCAAAACCAGGGAATATTTCTCAAGTTTTAGATCCTTCTGCACGACAAGAGGGAGATGGAAGATTAAGTAACTATTGTTTAGAAGCAGAGTGTTTAGTTTACCTTTAACTAATAATTAATAGACGTATTAGAAGTAAGAAACTGAACAGTTATAACTAACATCATCAGTTATTTCTTAGTATAGATGTATGTCAACGTTTTCAGATATTGTAATGCACACATAATATGTGAACATAAGGAACACAAGAGCATCCAGTCTGTGGAGCACTGATGGAGGATGATCCCCAGAGCTCCCCAGCGCTGATAACATAAAGAATTGACTCTGTTGTTCGGTTTACTTCTCCGTTTTTACCACAAGAAATTACACAAGTTACCACACACCCAAACCCCAACTACGCCGCTTTATCCTTTCCGCACTCTCACTCTGTTGCTGAGACTCGCTCTCCATCCCTTCTCTCTTGAACTCTGTCAAAACTTGCAGTCTTGAGCGTTTATTTTTCTCTGAGTCTAAGGCTCGAAGGAGCAGAACCACTTTACCTGTCACCCAGCCACTTTGCCAACTCCTACCGAGGAACCACGCCTGTATTACTAACTAAAGGAAGGAATGGACGCTAACACCAAAAGCTTGTTAAACTACAGACAGACGCTGTGAGGGAAGCGGTCAGGTATGTGGCACCTGAGCCCCGCCCCAGCACCGACACGCGTCCCGGTGGCAGCGGGACGAGCTGCGGCAGCCCCGGGCTGACTGGAGGAACGCGCTGGCTGCCCGGCCGGTTTCACCTCAGAAGGGCCCTGCGAGCTCCGCGCCCTCACACAAAACACCTCCCGGCGGGACACCGGCCGCCCCGCTCCCACAGCCACCCACCCCGTCACCTACCTGGGCGCTCCGGCCGCCGCCACCGCGTCCCCCGGGGCCGCTACCGCGCTCTCCTCACGGGGAGCGGGCGGCTCCTCACACCGAGGCCGCCGCCACCTTCAAACCGCCGGCGCGCGCCCCGCCGCTCGCCGCACCCCGCGCATGCGCGCGCGGACCAACGGCCGCGCCGGTCGAAAGTAAACGGGCGGCGGGGCGGGGCGTTCAAACCGTTAACGGCCGCTCCGGGAGGCGCTTCCCCGCGGTGGGTGGCTCCACGGGTTCGAGTCTCGGCTGCTCCCGAAACGGTGCAACCCGAGCGACGCTGACGGATCGAGTCCCGCAGCTCCGCGGACGGACAGACGGACGGACGGCGCTTCTCCTTCTGCTCCCTGCAGCGATCATAAACCCACCTGCAGCTTAAAGCAAAGAGGGTTTGTGTATCATACACTCGACGGGATTTTTCAAGGTAAGGACAGACCCATGGCACAAAAGAGGGAATTTGCTAATCAGAAATGACACACCTAATGGCATCATCATCAGTAATTAAATGCAAGGGATTAATGAAATTAAAGTGGAACCACGCTGGTAGACACCTGGGTTTTCTTTTCTGCAATTACCATAATCAATCTCTCACCAAACTGATTCAGAGCCTGAGGAGAAACCAAGAGACAGAAAAACTTCTGACATCTGCCAACTAATCACAGAAATAAAAATAAATAAATGCAAGTGGTAATGTTCAATTTCACCCGCTTTAGTTACTGAACACAGTTATTTGAAGTGAAGCAGAACTGCTACTGCCATGCATTAAAATTGGGTTATTATAATGAAAAATAGTTGACCTTCTTGCTAAGCAAAAACCCTAATTGCAGTAGAAATGTAATGGGTGGTCACTGACAGTGGTTTAGTGACACCTGTGACACTGGTAAATCTCACTATTTTAGGAGTAAAGTACCCAACGTTGTGTAGACTTTTCTCATACTCCATATTTTTCTATATTTATTCACAGTTCAAACTACAATAAACTAAAACTATAAAAGTTACTCTCAGATGTCACTTTAAATGAATTACACTTTTTCAAATTCACTGTAAATGTTGTAATGCAAATCTTAATACATCGTTATTCAAAAGCTGCCTAAACATCTGTCTTAAGACTGGTTTTAGAGGACCTTTTGCAAATATCTGGGAAACATTAGGAATTATGTTTCAAATAATAAACAACTTCCAAGCTCTGTTTAGCTGATAGAATCAGTTTATAATACAAGAGATCAATCCCAGCTCAATGTAGTGTGAAGTTGTTATAATACAAGTCTTACATAGTAGTGCTTTCTATCCCCGTAGTTCCACTTATGGCAGCAGATGCTTCAATCTAAGTGCAACCTGCTCAAAGCAAACACGTTTTTCTAAGAAAATGTACATTTTTCAACTCCCTGTGTTGCTGATTTTCATTACCAAAAATAAGTTGGCTGTTGATTACTTTTACTACCTGAAACTAATTACAGTTTCTAATACATGTTCTTTATGATCATGCCTCTGCATATATTAACTTTCAACACCGTCCCCATGGAGGGTAAATGGATAAATTTATTCTTATTTTCGCTACTAAACTGGCCATGGGAGAAAGATTAAAAACACACACATTTTCTATGTAAATAATCAGTACATCTTACACTGTTAATTTTATAGGAATTTGGGGTAAACTGCTGTAATTCCCCCTTTACTTTCTACTACCTTTACGTTTAATCCTTTCAAGCCAGAAGAGTGTTTTAGTTGGACTCACCAGGTTTTAAAAAGTAGTTTGTTCTGTCAAAACCATTCTTCAAAGCAGGCTTATCAACTAACTAGCTGAAAACTAACCCCAAAATCACTGTTTTTCAGAGACCAGATCCACTGCCTGGAGGATTGTGCCACATATTGGGTCATTGTACCTGACAGGTCATTACTAAACCACCCGCTGTGGGTATAATCAAGATATGGGAGCACATTTCATAAAAAGAGATGGACATAATGTGTGCATTCAGTGACAGAGCACTAATCCACTTTCTATTACAGAAATATCATCTCAAACGTTTTATTTACTGTTTGGACACAAAAAAGGTAACATTAAGCCAGATATACAGGTCTTCTCATCCAGTTTATTCTGCCCGATTTGTAGAAGAGGCTGCAACCACGTGGATGTTCCGTTGTTAGCGTTACGTTAACAGTATGACAGCGGCAAATCTTTGCAAATGAAATGGTGGGAATAAGTATCTTGTAGCAGAATTCTGCATCTGGCAGCAATCGCAATGGCCAACACAATGGGCCAGTGTTCCATCTGCACAGCTGCCAGTCCGCAGTGCCAGAGCCATTCTGAAAACATTCACTTATGAGACACCCCCTAACTGCATTCGCAGGGTCTGGTGGAATAATAACCTGCTAAAAGATGTTTCTGTAATTTAAATCAGGTGACATATGAAAATTACAACAAGAACTACATTTTGAAGACGCTTGGCTAGTGCAAAATACGTATCCCCCAAGTCTAACAACATAGAAATAGCAACATGGATATCATTTGTGTCTCGGTAAAAATCAACTAACCTGGAACCCACTTCAGAGGTTCACGCCATTAAATAGAGAAATGCAGATCTCTTTTTACACAATTCTAGACAGCTATCAGGTGGCAAAACACACAAACTCACACTGGATAAAAAATGAAACTATCATACAGCCAAAATAAACATGTAAGCAGGTCAAGGTTTGTAACTGAATGTATTATTAGAACAAGCGATAGAGAAAATGCAACATTTTAGGTGAGGAAAACCTTCTCCAGGTCCATGATACAACCAACCTGCTAACTGAGGCTGTGATTCCCCACTAAAGTCTGATTGCTGGCTGCACACCCTTGGTTCATTAGAAAGACCTTGTCAAAGGTAATAGAAAAATGAAGGTGAGTTGTGTGGTGTGAGTGAAAGAGTCCAAATCTGTGACCAGATTCCAAACACCTTAAATGAGAAAGAGGTACATTTGTCATATAGTTAAGGGTGGGAAAAAAAAAAGGCTTGTAAGAAAGGAATCACACAGTACGATAAAGAAAGATTTTACTATTACAATATTGCTCAGGCAAGAGTTTTACCCATGATAGCCAGGCACAGAATCCCCTGGATACACAGCCAGCCACTTAGCAGTGACAGAGCACTCAAATTTTTGCCTTAACACCAAACCAATTACTATAGTTATCAATTCCTCTTCTCCTTTCAATGTATTTGAGATAACCATATTTTTCAGACGAGTCCATAGCTGCCCATGGTATCGCACCACTTCCCCAAGATCGTAAACCTATAAATCTGTCTGGTGTTTCTTGAAAGACTTCTCCAGCTCAACAATACTCTGACTTAACTGGTGGTGGATGGGAACACATTGATAGTTTACTCTGGGATCTATACTAAGTGCACTGCAACAATAGAGACCTCCTAGTACAGCACAGTGTCTGAAAGAGTCCAAACAGCAAAGGCACTACTGGGACTAATTCTGTTTCTGCAGTACGTGCACTACATAAGAAGTTATAATCCTTTCCCCTCAAGATTTAAGGAAAAAGCTACAGAGGCAAGAAACCAAATGCAGGAGCTTTTTGACAATAATTTACAATATAAATAGCTGATGTTCAGAGTAAGAACGTATGTTGGTTTATACCCAGATTATTTTTATGTACATAACTAAGAAGTCAAGATGAAGTGATATTTAATCTGAAAAACTACCATTTTAGGAATGATATACCTGCTTCATCCCATGATCTGGTATTGCTGATATGAAATCTGACTACTTCTCATCAAATTAGAAAGCTGTGTGACGCATTTACCAATAGCTGGCGCTTAAAGCTTCCCGCATTTGTTGTTTTCTAGTATTGTAATAGTAGCTTTCAGTGTTGTTTTGGAGCACACTAAAGTAGCAGAATAAACACAGCACCCTCACTTCAAGGGATTTACAAGCAAAACATGGGAATTTCTTCATTGAAATTAAGTTTCCAGTCATTTTTCTGTAGGTATTGAAGCAACATTAACTCTTCCAATTAATTTTGCGTGCCTTCTGAGGTTTACTTTGGCAGTAGCCAAAACTTACTGCTAGGAAGAGTTTGTAAACTTTACACATTTTCTGCTACTAAGTTTCCTTTCATAAAGTCTATTTGATCCAGATGCAGGACTTGGGTAATTGTTTCCAGTCTTGGGACCAGCATTCCTGCCAGGAATTCGGTGCCATGCAGAGCTGAGGCAACGTTTATAGCTCCAAGTGGCAAAGAGTCTACAATATGAAGGCATTCAAAAGTAATTTGGTAATTTATACGACATACTGTAATATAGAGATTACTTTGCTTTCTACTTGAAAGAAATCATCAGGTTCTCTTGCTCAAGGCTGAATTGTCTCAGCCAGCACTTTGTTTTACCTGAAACCCTTTTAAGTTGATCGGTATCTTAACACACTATCCAGAAATAGTGATTTTTGAGGCAGACTGGACTGTTCCACTACCAAAACAAAGTAAACTTACTGGGAATGCTCGTGATCCAGCAGAAGACGCGGTTCCATGAAGACAGACCAAGGTATTTCTCTGGTGGAGGCTCCACACGTCCAGCAACCGGCTCTCCTGTTTTGAAAGGCCTCACAAATCCACTTCCAGTAGTGGGAGAGAAAGAAACAGGGTCAACTTCTCCCAAGCTCTCCCTTTTGTTTCCAAATACTGCTCTTCCCCCCACAGAACTACTCCTAAGTCAGCCCATCCAACCCTAACGTCCTAAAATTCCAGGGCAGCTGCTCCTTGGAATAAAAGTCCTACCTGGAGTAGTTTATACTACCGGATTAACTTTTGTCCTTTTAATATTTTAAAGGTATTTTTCTAGATATCTCTGCTACCTTAAGCTCAGCTGCAAAGTTAATTCTCTATGTCAAAATACCGAAAAAGTAGATTAACATACAAACTCACTTCTGCTCCTTTGATTATTTTTATTGGAATTGAAGAAGTGACCAGAGTTACCATCTGCACAATTACAACCTAAACATCAGAATAGGGTTCTGCTGCCAACAGCTTGAGAAGTAAACTCGCGGTCACAGCTTAAAGGGAAACATCTGAGTTGCTTCAGTTGATGACCTAATTCCACCATTCAGTACTCAGAGGTGAAAATTGTACCTGTAAGTAACTTTGACTTCTTACTTTTTGAAGTTGTAATAATCCAATCCATATTCCTGAAGTAATTCTTTATTTCTTGTTCATATCCCAAGCGTCCCAAACAACTCCCCTTTTCCCAACCATGTCATTACATTACCTCAAACTGCAGCTTTTGGGAAGAAAAGGCACTGGACACAGCTTCGGTGGTGCTCCTGCAGAGCTCCAAATGCTGCCGCCCAGTGGAAGCCGACACGTTTAACCCTTCCCGATCTCGCTAAACTAAGGCGATAGTGACAAGATCCGCTGGAAAATGGGTGAATTTTCCACTTAGAGAAATAAAAACCAACCACCACAGCTGTGTAAGAAAGTACAGGCTGCAGCTAGCGCACAACCAGCTCAAGGGAATTCTCTGTATTTATATACATATATATATATATCTCACATTGGAAGCGCCAGAAAGAGGCATTTACTAACAGTAAATTCAGACCTTGTTGTTTTGTTTGTTTTGGTTCTTTACCCGTAACAGTCACTACAAACATCTGTTCTCTTCTCAGACCTAACAAGAAAGGATTGCAACAATAAACCTATTTTCTACAGCACACTATTCACAAAGATATTTTAGCGTATATTTAGTAATAAGTGTAATTTTACTTATGGCATTGCAACTTGCCTAAAAAAAAAAAACAGTTTGAGTATTTTACTTTCTCTGAGGGTTCCTCACATTTCACATGGAAACAGCCGTAATTTATTTAGTGAATACATACTATGTAATTAGGTAAATTATTTTGTAAGATTCATACCAAAATAGGTACTTACCTCAAGCCTACAGAACATAGCACACAAGACACTGTCATTTGGCAGGTTAAAACCAAAAATATTGAGAAATGTCAATGTAACTTACTTCAAACGACCTTCCACACCTTTTGATGGAGAGGGGAGCGTGTATATAAAGACACAGCAAATACGACTGTTGCAAGTTTTAACGTTTATTTCCCCAAGACAGCCTAGCCTGCACTCTACTGGATAAATTTCACAAGCTAGTTTCCGCTGCTTCTAGTTTTAAACTTTAACCATGTTTCTGATGACAAGGAATGCTGCAAAAATACTCTAGTCCAACAAAGAGTTATGATCACAAAATAATCTTTATCCATTCTACAGTGTTTCAGAATTACCAGTTGATTTTTTTAAACACAAGGTAGATATAGATGCTAATGGTGGCTAATCTGGTATGTTTTATTATAGCAAACTGTTGTTCATGCAACACTTGTGCTCAAAGGGGAAGGCACAGCATTTCCTACAATGAGCCACCTTATAAAGAGTTCGGTTTGTACAAATCTGTAACGTTGCCTTGAATTTAGTGTGCAGAACCTCAAAACTGAGGCATTACTCCAATTATAAAAACACTTGCATCCTTTTTGTGCAAGTTTTAAAAATACAAAGTTTTCTCTCTAAAGTGGCTCAAAATAGATTGTTCATGGCTGCCTACATCTAAGATAAAAAGAGTCTAAAACAATTGGATTAGGCATATTAAAGGTGTTCAAACCATGACTTGATTTGTACATCTATTCACACCTCTTTTTCGGTCTTTATTCGGCAGTACATATGCACCAAATTTCATTTTTAGAAGTTTCCATATCATTTTCATAGAAAACAAAGTTTGAAAACAAGTAACATTGAAACACAGCACGGTATCCTACCACAACAGAAACATTTGGTTACAGGACTCAACAAAATCTAAAAATGAACTATGCTGTAGATTACCACATGCAAAAGGTCTTCATGTTATCTTTGAAAATGAAAAGGATGAGATTTTATTACCACATTTTACTGCTTTCTACTATTATGGCAACTTGTGTACTGCAACACAGTCTATCTGAAGGGAAATGTATGGGTTTTTTTTCATGCAAAAATCTACAAATTAGTTTTGATGATATGGAAAGCTTTTCATAACATCGAACATTCATCTGGTGCAAATGCACAGGGAAGCCTTCCTGAAATTCTGACTTTACAAACAACTAATAAGCCATACAGGAAAGAAAACAAAAGAAAAATAAGAGGGGGAAAAAAAATAAAAAGAAAATAAAAACCCAAAAAAAGTAACACAGGCTGCAGGAGTAAACCAGAGTCTGCTGCTAAACCGGTCTTTGTTTTTGTGTCCAGTGTAAGTTAACACTTAAGAACTCATTTTGATGATTTACTAGGTTTATTATCAGCCCCCTGAAGGCGAATCAAGCTTGCATGCGTTCACATACAGCATCACAACCATACTCTCGTACACACGCCACTCCAGGACGAGGAGCCTGCTTCGGGACTGAAGAGCCCCGGCGTTTGAAACACGAGCCTGGCTCCACAGCATCGCGTCCAGACACTCACTCAACGTTGTCCATTCACACGGTGCTTCATAGCAAGGCCTGGGCTCATTCTCCTTGGACTTATATGGGCATCCTATTCTCTTATGCTTACGAGGCTTGATGATGATAGTACTGCATTTCCCCCCAATTGCTCTAGTAAGTCATTGTTCCTTCTCAGGCACCGAAGATCTTTGACCTGTAGCCCTTTGTTTTTTTCTTTGAACAATCTAAATAAGCATTCAGTGTGAAGTTTTTCATTACATTTTGCCACTCATTCTCACTCGCACCCACTCGCCATCTTGACTTCATTTGGGCTTTTCTGTGATTCCAAATGAAATCTTCACATTTTCTTTCCCGATTTAATGCAGCAGCGGATCCCATGAGCCAAGATTGATGGATCAAACCTTTTTGTTTTTATTCAGTGCTGCATTGTACCTAACTTCCAAAATACCACTCTAAAACTGGAACCCTTCTGCTGGTACATTGGCAGATGAATTGAAACCAAATGTTCCGCCTTGGATTGCTTCTGGAACAAGGCTAGGATCTTCGTCAATCTGTAACGGAACAGGGACATCGTCAGTAGGAAAACAAAGACAAAAGCCTCACTAAAAAGGAGCTGGACAACCTTAAAAAGCATCTATCCCCCTAATCAACTTCTCATCAAGTCTTGCAATTCTCCTCCCCCAACTTAGTCAAAGCACTATAACAACAAAATAAAACAGGCCAAAATGTTTGAGCTTGCATTTAGTAAGCGGGCTACATAGCACCCAATAGTCTATCTTGTTCATGCAGTTTTCACTCCTGCAAAGTGTTTTGTCAGTCATGCAGCATCCTTATTGACACTTTATGAGCTCTTAAAGTTCTTAAGAGAACACCAATACCATTAAATCAAGTAAGGATTGAGCCAAAACTGCAGTTTCAATTTATATAGGTAGTGTACAGGTTACCAAATGGACACCAGATTAAATTCCAGGTCCTGCTGTATATGCAAAATGTGATCTGCTAAGTAAGACTTGCGTCTCATTGCTCCTATAAAAGTGAAACTCTAGCAGAAGATAAACTTCCACGCAGCTGGTAGGGCACAAATGCAACTGAGCTCTACCACTTTTGCAGTCATCTGGCTCCCCAAAGTTCTTCAACCAAGCAGAAAACCCTCTCACTTCGCGACAGACTGTGACTGCATTTCCTTTATATGCAAATAACTTCCATCGTTTGAAGTGCATACAAATCTAAAAATTTCCTTTGATTTATGGTACATTGCTAAAATGAAATTACTAAAATATTCAAAATAGTTTGTTTTCTAAGCAGCAGAATCTCGGATTTGGTACTCAACTCAGACGGGAGTTTATCAACTGTGAAATGTCAAAGCTTTAGGAGCTGACAGATAAGGGAACTATTCAAAGTCTAGTATTGTAATCCCTAGAGATGAGGCTTAAATTATGAGTCAGATCTTTAGATACTTCAGCATGGAGAATGGCAAGATACACAACAGGTTCAAATAAGGGCTCATTCTTCACTGCAAAACCAAACCAATGTCACAGAGCAGGCTTTAGAGCTTTTGCCTTCATCTTGAACCATATTGTAAGTATAAATAATTACAAAAGCAGATTGCAGAGCTATTACACACTTACATCATCTGAAGAGAAGAACTGGTCAATGATCTCATAAGCCAGTTTGTAGATGTCTTCATTTTCATGATTTTGTAGCTGTTCAATTTTCTCCAGGCCTAAAATAAAGACACAAGAAGTGTAATAAAGTTAAAATACTAAGTTCAGGCAAAACAACCACCCCCTCCTTAATTGCTCATCATACAAAGTAATGAAAAGCAAATCTAGGACTACAGTGACTATGAACAAAATGCTGTCAAACTCATTTGACAAGCTTCAAGTATAGGAGCTTAGAGATTTGAGGAAATAAATTAGCGATCAGGGAACACACACCATGACCAAAAAACCCAAAAGGTCCATTCCAGCAGTGACAGTTCTTTCCTCCTCTTCTTGCTATGAGTGGCTAAGCTAATTTGTGGAAATACAGTGAGAGCCAAGCACTAGGACATACTCCCTTTTCACAAAAACATCCTTTCAGCACCTGGTGTGCCATTTCAAACACACATACTGGCTGTGGCACATGTGCCATCAGTTGTAGCTTGATTATAAAACCAGTAGCTCCAGTACAGTGTTTGCTGACATGAGTGGAGCTACATATAAATCTTTTGGAAGCTCTGACACGTAGAACTTTAGGCACAAACACCTCTTTTCTCCCCCACCAGCCGTCACCTATCAATTACCTATCAATTAAGCTTTCTTCCTCCCTCAAGATTTTGTATTTTGAAACTATGCAACTCCATGTTAACGAAATCCCACAGTTTTTTACCTGTACCCAAATTAAATATCACTGTTCTTTCATCCTTGAAGAGTTTCGGTCAACTCAAATAGCAACCAATATATAGAAAGTCTGAAAGCCATTAGGAAATTAAAGCTATCATAATTCTGCAACTGTTGTAAAGTTCTTTAGTTCCACATTCATCTGAACATGACTTGTGCATGACAAAGGTAAGTATATCGTCCCTACATTAACGGAACCTGATTTGTCAAGTACACCAGACTGCTACAAAATTGGCACCTAATCATCCAGCTCATCCACATTTTATTTGATTATTAACTTAGTTAGGAAAAGCAAAATATATTGACCTGATAGGCATGAAAAGGTCACTTTCTAAAAACGTTTGTTTAAAACATCTGTGCCAACACACAAAGCCAATGCATATCCCCCTAGTAGGAAGCCAAACCATTAATTTCTAAAACAACAGCACCAAAATATTAACCATCATACCTCCACACTCTTCTATAAGATTGGCTATGGTTTCTGCTTCATCTTCAGCCATTTTTAATATATTACTTAGTCCATCCAGAACCACTTGCACAACTTGCGCATCTTTTACTGTCAGCAAATTGCAAAAGGGAGGAATTACATTTTGTTGAATTAAGTATGCCACCTAAGGGGGGAAAAGCAAACAGTGAAATCAGTTGTGTGACAGAGGCAAACAACGCACCACGAGCACACAGGCAAACAAGTCCAATCAAGTCAAACTACTCAAAGTCACCCAGTAGTATCCTGTGGCAGCCACTTTCAGAAATTGTTTCAGAGCTTTAAAAGTTAACATTTACGTATTATGTTACAAATATATTTCAAGCCTAGAACAGACAAGTAGTAGATACCGTGAATTTTTCAGGAATAGGCGAAGAGTTTCAACCTCATCTTTGAAGAATGACTCCAGCATCCCAACCCTGCCACAAATCTAATATTCTGAGTCTACAAGAAACTATATATTTCTACTCAATGGCTATTATTCTTGTAATTATATCAGATTCATCTATGGGGAGTGGGGGGGAAGATGTTGAATGACCAGGAATCTCAGAGCTGGAATGTAGCCATTCCCAGCTCCTAGGCCATCCTAACAGAGGAACTTCCATCCAAATCCCATTGATGCTCCTGATCTCAGGTCATTCCAGAAATGACAACTGAAGTTCACTCTCCAAACCCTTCTGGGAAAGGGAAGAGTTACTGAACAGGGGAGGAATCCAAGCATCCATCATCCTGGCACAGAAGTCTAAATCCATCAGCTGAGGCACCCTTCTCAAATGCACCTTTTCTCTTAAGGTTTGACTCACCTGGTCTTTTCTTCCGCTGATTGTTAAGTTGCTTATTGCCCAAGCAGCTTCCTTCTGAGTACCAAAGTCACCCTAGAAATAAAACCACAAATAGAATAATCATTCATGGTTTTATGTTATGTAGTATTCTAGTAAAAGCTTGTATTTTAGTCCATTCTGCAGGGTATCACACCAGTTTTCAGCAAGTAGGGAAAGTGACTCCCACCCCTTTGCTGTAACCGTGTTTTTAAAAGAGAAACTCGTTTCCAAAGTAAATAAAACCTGTAGCACTCCACTCTCTTGCATTCCTTATCAAAAGCTGTCATATACTACACTGAGAGATAAGCAGTAAGTGTCAATTTTGATAAACCACCGTATACAGTACAACTGTGCCTGCCTCTGACGTGACTCAATTTGAGTCTACTTACTAAATTCAAAGAGAAAGGTCTCCAACTGCTTTCTCGCCAATCAATAAATTGGCAGTCAACAGAACTATTTGTGAAGAGCTCTGTGTTACTTAGGGGAAAAGACAAGTATTTCTTCAGTCTCAACTCCAGCCCCTACACTGAGGCAAGATATTGGTGTCTTTGTCATGGCCAAAGACACCGTAAGGTTGGGATTCCTGGCTTCTTTCCACACTTGAGGAAAGGAAAATCAAGCAATGAATAAAGCAAAAAGTAGGAAATGTTTGAAAGATAGAAATGTTGTGCTCGTTTAAACACATGTTTTTAGCTACCCTTCTTTGTCACAAGCCAGATCCCTGGGAGCACAACGTGGTTTGGAAACTAATATTTTAAAAGACACTAATGCTCAACAACTGAAGGGAACACAGATATCCAGTGGCAGGGATCACTTCTTGGAATACTCCCAGACTAGGTAAGTGCAGCAGCGTGAACAGGTCAATAAATGCCACTGTTCAGCACTTACATGTGTTTCCAGATAATGTGGGGAAAAAGGATGAAGTCCTTAAGCTTTGGCAAAACGCTGACAACTAAGACAGCGCTGTTCCCATCCAGACCTCTTCATGCCATGTATTAAAGGATTCTATCCCCATCGTTCACCAAGTGAGAAAAAGAATTGAGATTTGGAAGGACTCAAGATCCCCTGATCTGCTTTGTTTCCCCAATAAATCTGGCATTTATCTCACAGCACAGAAGAAAATCAGTCATATTTTATCTTGCAACACAAGAAAAATGCTCAAGTGTATAGTTTACCCCCACCTCCCACATTTAAAGTCTGACATGAAACAAAACGCAAGGAATTCAATGTTGCTTTCTCCAATTAAGGAAACAAACTCTTAAATCCTTGTTATCTCACCTTATCTAGAAGATGTATTATCATTGGAACAAGGTTTGCATCTATTACTGCCTGAACTTGTTGCTGGTTTCCTGCAGTGATGTTAGATAGGAACCACACTGCCTCCTGCAAAATAAAAGGATGCGAAAAATCAGTAATTCACGTGGTCTTCTATATTGTAACTTATTTCCACTCCAGCAAGACTTTATACACACATTTTTAGATCTGCAATTTACACACTAGCCAATCTTCAATACAGTCAGGTATTGTATCAGTTTGATTGTACGTAGCTGAACTCCTAGTAGACAAGACAAAGCGGACAGTCTCACCTTAGGAGACTCCACAAGACTCTCTCATTATTACCAAGTCACAACCAAATGCTCCAAATCCACAGATTAAAAGGAAAAATTATTTGGAGACAAAAGAAGTCACAAATGAGCACTTGTAATTGATTCAACTACTGCGAGTGAACGCTGTAGCAGTTTTCAGGTGATGGTCGGATAAGCTCCAGCGTGCATTACAGCATCCTATTTTCCAGACATAAGAGCAGTAGAAGACATGTTCTTTACCTGCTTCGTAGTATTTCTCAGCCTAAGTCATCAACAAAATGCAACACCTATTACTTAAATGTTTGCTTTTTAAGAATACCATAAAATTACGTGACCCTTTATAACATTTTATCCCTAAGCGCAGGACTCCCTCCTTCCAGCGATAAACTGAGTCTCTCAGATCAGATCAAAGGATCACTTACATGAGTGACCCTCTCGAGATTTAGGATGCCCAGGCTTGTCTCGGTGGGCTTGCTTTGGGCTTTAATCATTGGCAATGTTGTAAAGTGGCACCTCAGAACTCAGCAACATGCCTCAGATGCACTCCGGAATCAGCACCGCATTCAGTGCCCCCGATTCAAGCCTTTTCTATACATGTGCCCACACACACCCCCCCCTTATGCCCCACCCCCAGTTAAGACTTAAATTCCATTTATCACACACACTCCATTCAGAGAGACATCCAATTATCTCTATTTCATCACTTCCAAGAGAGTCAGTTTAATCAAAGTGATATTTGACATATTAAGAGCTCTAACTTTTAAGTCAACAGCCAGAATTGCAAGATAAAGCTTTCACTTCATAAAAATTCAGTTAGAATCAGAAAATAACGTTCTTGTCAAGTTCAAGTTTGCTGCTCCTTAGAGCTTTTTCTACACGTTTGCTTCAAGAAAAGTTTCAGCACTCTGCCTGCTCTTGCCATAAACTGGTATAAGTATTCAACTCTTCAAATATCTATCACACTACATTACATGGGATCCCAAACAGCTAAGCCAAATATTAAGTAGTTATCAGCTGGCTGCAGTCTCTGCAGTCACTTACCTTATTAATTTTTTCTTTGGGATGTGTCAGAAGTGCTGGAAAATGTGAAAGAGCTTCACAATTCAGAACTACCTGTGTCTGTTCATCAGTACCAGTGACAATGTTTCCTACAGCTCTCAGCGCAGCAGTCTGCAACAAAACACTTTCTTTAAAGTGGTCTATTTAATCAACATTTTTCTAGTTGTGCACATAATTTCAAACAGTAAGTTAAAACAAGCAAAAGGTTTTATTCAAATGCTGTACCACACAGGAAAAAGTATTCTTTAAACTTCAACATGAATATGAAAAGAAACCAGTTATTTTCTCTAGTATTAAATTTTGAGCAACGCTTTCCTAAAATTATCCAAACTTACTTGAACTTTAACTTCTTGATGACTGAGAAGAGGAACCAAATGCGGGACTATTCCGGAGTCTATGACCATCTGGATCTGTTCATTGCCAGCATCCGTTAGATATGAGAGCGCCCAGACTGTATCTACCAATATCTAACAGGAAAAACATTTATTTGTAAATAGTACAGAAATATCCCAAGTCTCACCAAAAAACCAACATACATTAAAATGCAAACCAATTCTCATTGTGAAGCCAGGATTGATGCAATACAGCAAAACCCCACTTTGCTTTACAAACTTCACACATTCCACTCCACAGAAAAGAACAAGAGCTAAACTGCTAACTACAGCTTAAATTCTGAAGAGTATAATAAAAACAACTCAATTACATGTATTCTTTTCATGAAGTACTGGTGGACAATGTGAGATAGGAAAGACTCACCCCCCCAGGAGGAAGATGATGCCCTAGCAAATACTAAACTAGCGGCATTTGGCACTTTCCACCTGTTTATTACAAGTTTTTTTTTTCCTGACATTCTCCCACAAAATTTAAGAAAAGCTCTGAATTTTTTCCAACATCTGGTGCAGCAGCACTTAGGCTGAATTTCCTCTGTGTGTGTGCATCCACGCACTGAAAAGCCAATTTAAACAGCAGTAAATCTGAACATTTGAGTCAGCATCGTTTCAGCTGACAATCTTTAACTGATCCACAAATACAGTCATTTCAAGACATTCAAATAAGCTTAATTTCGCCTACTTGTATACAAGAAATTAAATGGTGCAATTAGTACACAAACTTCAGTTAATACATTTCAACATATCTAGGCAAAGCACTGTTGCCGTCAACTTAAGCAACTGAAATGCAACTTTACTAAGAATCAGAGAATTAAACAATTCTGACTTATGTTTAGGCAAAAAGCCAACCTATTTCACAATTTCAGTTAAGTCTCATTTATTTCACTATTAAAATAACCTAATGTTCGGATTTAACACCTCAGAAGTTACTCTAATGCCAACATTTTACATGTACGCAGACCCTAATTTTTCCTTTCACTTACACAGATTTTTATTACAGTCTCAAACTTAAGCGCTAATCAAAAAATCCTGTATTTATCTGTAAAGCAATGTTCACAGAACTACAACAGAAACTGCATTTTAAGTGTAGGGCAAGTACAGGCAAATAAGCACTTGCAAAGAAAGGAAAACAACAGGCAAAAATCATAACTGACACTGAGAGAAAACAGAGGTGGGTTTGGTGGTTGTTTGTTTTCAAGAAAAAAATTAATTATGACAAGCTCTATACTTGAGCTTAAAAACTCTATCAAAACACAAAACTGGCTTCAATTGGTGTTACTTACATTTACATCTGTGTGGTGAATTAAAACACAGAGCGCTGGAAGGATCTAAGGAGGAAAAGAGGCATCTGACAGTTAATTTTTAAGGCAGACAGATACTCGACTTCAGTTACTGATCAGTGAGTAACTCAGTCACCTCCTGAATGGTTTCCATTGGCGGAGGAGGATCTTTGTGACGGCACAAGTTGACCATGACCCAAGTAACGTTTCTTAAGAAAGTTATGGGAATAGATGGGCTGATGAAGGACAGCAGTGGTTTCACTACTCCAAGACTAATAACGTAATCTCTACACTGGGGTCCATCACCTGTTAGAGACATCAAAAAAATACAATGGTCATCCCATGGCGTTCATAAAAAGCCTGGTTTCTGCACACTTAAAACCTCAGTTACTTAAAATGCATATAAAGAACACGGGCCTTGGAAAAATGCATATATATATATATTTATATAGGGATATCTACATAGATACATCTATCATAAAGATGCATCGACACAAAACAGAGAAAACAGGAACAAGTTACAAACAGGTAATTGTTCATCTAACAGCTGCCTTTTGCCTCATGGTTGAACACGTCCGAGTTCTAACACACAAAATCCTGCCTCATTTAATCATTCGATACCAAAAGGAACTTTTTAGTGACAGGAGTAAAACGCACCTATGATATTTCCTAAAGCCCACACAGCTTGCTCACAAACATTTTGATGAGGTGAATGCAGCAGTCTCAGAAAAAGTGGCACAGCATCTGAAAGACACAAAACCCCAAAGCAATTGTTAAGAAATATATCTTTGAAAATACAAAACAGTTCACATAATTAGCTCTTAAATAAAATTTCAGCACTGCATGAGGTATTTTCACCCCTCAGTCTCTTCTTCTCCAAGCTAAAGAGCCCCAGCTCCCTCAGCCTTTCCTCACACGGGAGATGCTCCACTCCCTTCAGCATGTTGGTGGCTGCGCTGGACTCTCTCCAGCAGTTCCCTGTCCTTCTGGAACTGAGGGGCCACAACTGGACACAATATTTCAGGTGTGGTCTCCCCAGGGCAGAGTAGAGGGGCAGGAGAACCTCTCTGACCTACTGACCACCCCCTTCTAACCCACCCCAGGTACCATTGGCCTTCCTGGCCACAAGGGCCCAGTGCTGGCTCATTCCAAGTAGTTCTAAAAGAAGTCAATATATGACAGCTATGGTGGGGGAAGACACTAAAGATTAAGCATAATTCTGTCTCTTCATTGTTGGAAGCCCAGCATGTTCAGTGGTAGCAGCAGCATGCACTACAATACAACACTGATTCCAACCATTGCAGCTACTGGTATCTCATGTAACATAACTTCTGTGGGTTATTCCTATTGAATTTTAGCCAAAAAACTTGGTTTACTATGTGTTTGATTCTTCAATATGTCTCAAGAATCTCTGCTGTTTCATTCACTCGACTCAAAAAGCCTGCAGACACTCCTACTGACGTCTGCTTTACCAACAGAAGTACTGCAACTAAGGATGCGTTCCGGAGTACAGAAATCTGCTTTGCTTGGCAACCGAGATTCCAAGTCCGACAACAATTCCTTTCCATGCTTCAGATTCCTCAAAATACGAAGGACAGCATTTTTTGCTTCAACTGGATTTTGGAAGGGTCAGATGTCAGGCACTCTGGACTTGGTCCACATCTTTTCCTCCCTCTTCACAATAAGACAGGAATTCCTTCCATGGGAGGTTTTTTTTTAGTTTGTTTGTTTTGTGGGTGTTGTTTTTTTTTCAATTGGTTTTGTTTCAAGTTTTTTCTTGTCTTTTTTTTTCTTGTTTTTGTTTTTTTAAGTTTGAAAACTGGAAACCAGCAGATATCAACTCTGCTAAAATAGTGTGAGTTTCCAGAAGAGATTACTCACCATTAGGAAACTCAACTGAATTTAAAATCTGATAAAATGAAGAACAAAAGCAGGTGGGTGCTTCAACTGGTGCTGCTTGCCAGAAGAGGTAGAACACCTGGCAGCAGACTTCCTGGACAGGTCCTTCAGTGACAGGCCTGTGATTGACAACCCAATTTCAACCATCCTGGCTATCACAGGAAAGGACCAACCCTAACACGTGGATTGGTGAACATGCTTGAGATAGAGGAGCAGGAGTGTGGATGCTCTTTACAGTCTCATTCACATGATCTTATTTTTGTGGAAGCAACACCACATGCGTGATGAATAATCAAATACTGTTGGACTTACTGGATTGAACTACAGCCTGTGTTTGTTCAGAGGTTCCAGAGGCAATGTTTGTCAAAGCCCACGCAGCTTCAAACTGTAAAGAAGGACTGTAAAGAAAAAAGGAAGATTGTAACGTGAGTTTTCAAATCAGACACTATAGGCATATTAGCTAAACACTGAGAATTCTTGTAACAATTAAACATTTGGAGTTTTAGAAGTACTCACTTGTCATCTCTTTCAAGACAGTGCACTAAAATAGGTAATATTCCTGATTTTATTAGATCGTCAATTGGTGGATTGCGATCACTGGAGAGCAGCTTTCTGTTTAGGAAAACGAGAAAAGACAGGGTGAGAAGTCTACTCTTGACATTTATTACCAGTCAGTAAAATAAAGATCACTGGAGTTATTCAGTTCCACCCTCCTGCAGCTTCTTCCTCCTCCACCCAACAAGGGTGATAAACAGATCTCAGCTGCTTTGACAGGAAAAGTAGAAATTTGTTTCTTCTTTACTAAAGATATAATGTCAGAGAGCAATGATTCACAAAGTACTAGTGCAAAGAACTGAAAGGTACAGATTTCTTTGAATTATTAATCCCTTTAGCTTCACCTTTCTTCAGTGAAGGAATTAAAAACAAAAGAAGCTTCTTGGAGGGGACAACCTGGGCTGCCGCATCAAACTGTACTAGCAGTGAGAAGAGAGATTATACAGAGTCATCTCTTCATATATCAGCCTATTCACAACACATGAAAAGCTGGAGCTGCAAAACAGGATACTTCAGAAAACTAAGCAATGGGGAGGATCTGAACACAGATTATCTGAAGGCTCTTGTAATAATCAGATGTGCATTTTCAACTGCTAAGTAAGTAAAGGAGATTGCTTTTAGACGTGAAAACAATTTACATCTACGAGCTTATAAAAAAATAAGGAACCAAAGTGTACAACCAGAATCTTAATACTGGTTTTTGTCCAGTGACAGAACAATCATAGTGCAGTCTATTCACAAACCATCTGCTCAACAGGTAGAGAACTGTACTACAAGAATCAAATAAAACTTCAGGTTTTGGGGGTTTTGAGGTTTTCTTTGCTTTGGGTTTGCTTTTTCTTAAGCACTTCCAATCGGTTTTCTGTTGCTCATATTCTAGTTGTATATTTTGAAGGTTAGACTTGGGCAAGATTTTTCCTTCCAGCTTCAGACCAAAGGATGGTACAGATTCAATCAAGACTGAAGAGCAGTTGCTTTCACCTCTAAAATATACTTTAATACTTTTCCAGCAGTGTAAACTGCACTGCTTTAATTCCAAATTGATTTTCAATTTTTAAAAATAGTTACAATGGTAAGAAATCCACATGGAGATGGCCATTTCATTTTAAGTCAAGCTTCATCTGGTGTATTTTAGGCCAATATGGTTTAGATCAGCTATAGTAAAGCGTGTGCTACATGATGCTACCCTGAGTTGATTAAACTTTTTAATGAAGGCAAGATGCCCAACGAAAATCGGCACAGAAACTCTTTCTGCCATCAGTTTTAAACACATTAACTCCCAAAAGTCAAAGTGACTTCCAGCTCCCCTGATTTCTCTTTCATCTGGAATTCTTCCCTTGCACTTGAAACAAAACCCTCCACCACAGAGGGAAAACAAAGTTGCAGCTTTCTGCTACAACACCACCCAACAGCTCATGAAACAGCAGTTAAAATACTCCACTTACGCAAGTGAAGTTCCTAAGACTACATTAGGATGATTTCTCAAGTACATACAACTACACGAAATTCCTCTCAAAGCCAAAAGTGGTTTTAGTGGCCTAATCCCTGACAAAACTAGAAAAAGGATTATGGCAGTTCTTTCCGTATTTAAAGATAAAGACTTCATAGTCCTGCTAATTATCCTTTACTCTACTTGTGACAAGCATAACGTATCGCACTAAAATAAATCTCAGTATTCATTTATACATACTAAAAATCCTGACTGCTTCAATGACATAGGTATCTTGATTTTTTGGTAAACTTCTATCTATCAAGCTTTCTTTTTTAAAAATCAGTAAATGACATCATACTTCTAGTTAAGCTAGAACACATTTTCTGACTTAAGAGCACAATAAAATAAGAATTTAAGCAGTGTATTTGAGAAAAGTGTGTTCTTACCTTGCAGCCTGCACAGCACTTAACTGTATACCCTGGTTGTCACTTGAAGCATTCTAAAATAAAAGAGAATTTAGATGTTTCACATATTTGTCACCATGACGTGAAGAATGGTCAAACAATTAATTTTATTTTTACCTGTACTATTGCCTCCAAGGAAGTGTTTTGCTAGAAAACAGAGACAAATGCAATTAGAAGTGCTAAATGCCTTTTTAAGTATGTAAAAAGTTGACACGCTTGAAAGTTAATGTCATTCTTACCACTCTAAAGTCACCATCTATATCAGAATCTTCACAGATGTCTTCGTGAGGAACATTTCTCCTCTTTAGAAGATGCTCATCTCTTTTGTTCTTAAAGAGAAACTTTGATTTAGGTAGTGTGGGGGATGTCAAGAAGGGATTAGAAACTTCTGTTTCAAACACACACCAAAGACATGCTTTCACTGATACTGTTAACATTTCCAACATTCTAGAAGTTGGAAAGGGTTGCACATTATGAAAATCACTTCTTCCTAGAAAAATCCTCCAGCCAACTTTATCCACAGCAGTAACAGCTTCTGCTGGAAGCTTCCTGTGCACACATCCATCAACACTGACACTACGACCTATTTCTCATTGTTTATAACAAGACAAGGTCATTTCCAAAGGTTGGTTTCCTGCTCATCCCTGAAGTAAAATCATTCAGGTTATGATTACTTTCCTCAAGAGCTATTTTTCCGACAATTCTAAATAGTGTTATGTTCACACATACACTCTTCCACTCTTACTCATGTGTTGAATAATGGTTTGGTAAAGAAAACAGCTTTCTGTCTACAGATTAGCAGGAACATCTGATTTTCAAAGGAAAACACCAACTTTTTCCAAGCTTTTAAAATTAAAAACTTAGCTGCAGAAGCAAGAATTATTCCCTTCAATAGATTACAAACAAAATTCTGTTTTTCAGGACAAAAACTATGGAACTTCTAGTACCAGGTACAGTAACTTTAAAACTTCTTTCTAAACCAAAGTAACTTCACAGAATTAGTAAAGAGTCTATGAAGAGTGTTCTTGGTGGACTATAGAAAGAACACGCAACAGTATTTTCTTTTCTAAGCCTTTAACAAAAACTCCTAAATTTTACTGAAATACCAACCCAGCCAAATCCCCTTTGATAAGAATCATGTTCACCTTTCTCAACTCCACAACGACTTCATTTCTTTGTCTTCTCATAGTCTGAAAAGAGACAAGACCAATGTGAATTATAGTCTGGATCTAGACCAAGTAATTTAAACTTGCACAACTATTTTCAAGTTCATGCACTTTAAACAGTACCTGTGCACACTGGATTTAATTTTCATTTTAAAAGTAGAAATCCAACAGGAAACAGGTAAGTGTATTATTTCTATCTGTATTATTTCAGTAAAACAGTGTCTCCTAGGTCTTTAAAGGTCCCTTTCAACCCCAACCATTCCATCATCCATGTTGAAGAAAAATGGGTATATGGAACCAGGGAATAAACAAGTGCCTTTTAAGAAAGGGCAACATCAAAAATAATCAGTCTACAGCGATTTTCTTCTATATTTTGAACTTTACAGTGAAAGAGAGCAAAGTTAAGAACAACTGCATTTTTATTGTGACTTAACCATCCGCAAGCTCGGAGAACACTTGAAATTCCAGCACATAAGGGACCATGTTAACACACAACACAAGGAAAGGAACGGCTGAGAGAGCTGCTGAACAGCAATAACCAGCAGCTCTGAAGATAAGGATTAAAAGCTTGACTTTCAGAAGCATAATTATTATACAAAGGAATGTGGACTTCATCAGAATCAAATTTCCAGCTCTGAACAAGACTTTACCTTCTCAAAGGAAGGAGTTAAGATGGAAAAGGGCAGGAAAAGAGGCGAGTGGAAAACAAGGGATGGTTCCTTTGGAGGTAGAACTTTCATCGCTTGAGGACCAAAACTGTAGTTCATCATGGGAAAAACAGGCAGAGGAGGGAAAAACCCAACACACCCACACAACTATAGCTTCCCACTGTATAAAAAGTCAAATATACAAGTGTATTTAATGCAGCTGCAGCACCTGGAACAACTAAATAAGAGCCATAATAAGCAAGTACAAACTGTCCCACACTAAAAAGCACCAAAGTGAGTTTCCAGGAAATGTGTGCATCTTTAAAGAACGGTAATTCAATTGGTCTATCAAAATTAGAATTAATAGCTGAGTCCAATACATAGCTTTTTCAGTTTTAAACCTGTAAGTAGTCATGTCTGCTACATGTCAACAGTATGCAGATAAACTTTATTTCAGTGCTATACACCTACTCTCCACAGCTAGATAAGCTTTTGAAGAATTCTGAGACATATTTGAAATGAGAGTGAGAATCTCTAAGGTGTAATCTCTAAAGAGAAGAAAAATACATACTTATCTAGTAATAAATTTTAATTAACACTTTTCTGGCCCAATAGGTATTATCTGAATTAATAGCTGTCTTACAAATACACTTTCAGTATTCTGTAGTGGATTCAAGTCAAAGTTTCTATATTGACAACATGCAGAAAAGTTTCTCCAGCAGCTATCATCCTACAGATGTATTTGTTAAACACCCAATTACAGACCACTGGCATCATCACCTGGCACCTCGTGCTTCAGCTTTCCAAAATTTGCATCGCAGCAATGCTGGGGAGCCGAGTCCCCTGCCTGCACAACGCAGGCTGGCTTTACATGCCTTCAGCCTAGGAAAGCTCAGCCTAGGATTCACCCAGGAGGACACACATCCCACCCGAATGATGAGTGGTAACTGAAGAACAGAGCAGAAGGCAAGAAGCACTCAACAGTCATTACTCTGTGCTCCAAGTGCTGTTGTCTTCCTGGAGAAGCTGATCAATCCACTATTTAGGGGCTTTGGAATGATGCTGCAGCTTTACAACTGACAGATCTACTGACTCTTGCCCTCAGTCTGTAATGTAGCATTCGGTGTAGTTGCTCCACAGTCCACTAACCTGGCATATTCAAGAAGAAAATAACACAAGGAAAATATCTGATAGTAAGATTGCAGAATTTTACCAAGTCCCTGATGATCTCACAACACTGTCAATCAACACCTCACTACTCCACAAGTGTTACCGCAACCTAAGAAAATAAGCATACCCATAGAAAAGCTCTAGTGCAAGAAAGATGCTTCTTGCCAGACTTCAATGATGACATTACTGGTCCCAGAAAAGCTGTTGCAAACCAAAAGCACAACTCAATGTTTATTTTCAAGGAGAAGAAAAACGAATTTCTAGAACACCAACTACAACAGGACATTAAGTTGTAACAGATATTTAAAAGTAATATTTACTAGTGATCCCAAAAGGAGATGTATTCCAACTCAGGTGGTAACATAACTTCAGGACAATCATATTTGCGTGCATGACAGAAATACGGGGAGAGATGAGCATGACCCAAAGAAAAGCCTCAGACACATCATTTCAAAGTTTCTTGACTTGAAAAATCATATATGCATTTGACCAGGTTCAAAAAATCCTAAAACTCCATCAACACTCTGCTGGAACAAGAACAACTTTCTCTCTCCAGACACAAGCTGACAGGTCCTTGGTTTTAATTTCTGCCTGTTTCTGAAGAGGACGCGCAAACCTTGGACTCACAAAAGCCTCCATGTGAAATACAATCAACGAATTAAGTCACTCTTAAGAACAATTTACAAAAATAGTGTTCCACTAAAATAATTTTCTGTGTAAACAGTAGCTGGTTGACCAAATATTTATTCTTGGCCAATCTGCCACTGCTCTTCCTCCTAGGAAGAGAAAAAGCACAACAAGTAAGAACTGAAGTTAGCTCTGTCACGGAATTTCACAGCACCATTACTCCGGCCTAGAAATGGAACAGATAGTTTGGAGAAACTAAAATGACAAGCAGAATCAAGATTAACTTGTGTTTTCTTTTGGAAAACAGCTTAAAGGGCAGAAAACTGGGTACAATGGCTCCTTGGCAAAATGGCATGGTAAAGCTAGATTCTCCCTTCTGTTCTGCAGAAGATGTGACTTGATTGTTAGACTTCTCTGCATCAGTTCTCGGCTTGCACTAACACAACTGAGTAGGCAACCAATCTCAACTTGAAAGTTTCTAGAAACAGAATTCAGAACGGTCCTTGCAAAGTGTTCCAATTTCAAAACACACATCAGGATGAATTCATGTGGCTCTTTCAGTCATTGCAACCTGTTCGTTTGCTACATCGAAAAATCAAATGATCTGATCTATTTCTGTCAGTCTATGATTGCTACCCTCCATCCTTATATTTAGCTTAAGTTTTACCGTATGGGTTATTTTCTGACCATTAGTCATTCCTGAGCCCTTCAGCTTATCATTAAAATCTTGTGTTAGCTGATGCCAGCAGGATCCTGAGAAAATCTAGTGTTTTTCACACCACCAGCTACAGAAGAAATGCTCTACTCTCCACATTCAGGAGCAGCTCAGATCTATGAGCCCTTTATAAGTACAAGAGCATACAACTGGAGCTCGCGCTCAGCTAAAGTATCCTGAGCCCTCCCCCACCTCTCAATCACTGCTTCTCAAACTCAGACCCCATCATGCACACAGCCCATCTTTGCTGTTTTGCAGGGTGGTGGGGTTTTTTTATTTGTTTTGTTGTTGTTTTCTATTGTAAAATATTTCACTCAAGTAGCTCTGTTTAAGCATCTACTACAGGAAGGTCTGACAGCACGTAAATCATGGTAGAACTTAACCAATTCCTCTCATTTCCAAAGGCACATTGTTTCTGTTGTGGAACTGCAAAGGCAATGGTTACTTTAAAGCAGAGCTGCTTGCCCATCCTTCCTTCCTTCCTAGAAAAGTCACTATGCTAGTGATTCAAAATACAAACAAAAAAATGGGGTGTGGGGGAGCGTGTGCAAGAAGAAACAGACTGTTTATCTCCAAAACCTTTTGTGACCTGTATGCCACTTTTTTTTTCCTTTTTAAACACTCGTTACTGTGGCCCTGTGCACAAACTGCTTACTCACTCCATAAGCTACTGGGAGAGCACCCAGTCTGCAGAGCCCAGTTGGAGGAGACTGGTCTGTAACCCAGAACATCCAGTGCAGCAACCACAGTGATGACTAACAAACTTTCTCTTACTCTTCACAGGTATAAAACGCACTAACTACAACACAAGGAAAAAACCCCTCGGACACATGTAATTTCATATTTGGATTTGGTAAAGATCCATACTCTTGACATTCACTTTAATCAAGTGATTTAAGTCCACCTCTAGCCATTATTTCCTTCTTATACTAATTCTGGCTCATTTGCAGACTGGAGCAATGAAGTCTGCTCTCAAGATCACTGATAAAAGTGCCGTGGGATTGCAAAGCCAACACAATCTCCACAAGATACCACCAGAAAACACATCTCAGCAACTGTTCCCCCTTCAGAATTGTAATGGGACTCTCGATTACAAATAAATACAAATCAATATGACATAGTACATGCTGTCATTCTAGTTTTTCCTAGAGAAGCTGTGCATGCCAAATAAAATGCCTTATGCAAACAAATATCTTCAGTATGACTTTTAAATGACAAAATGGATGAGCTTCACCACAGAACTACAAGTCAGCTTAAAGGAACCTATTTTTAACTAACTCAGTGAGTAAAATTCCTGTTCTCCTTCAGTTCCTCCATATTTCAACCACAAGCAAACTATTCTGTGTGGGATACAGAAAAGGTTAAAAAGCTTCTACCTACCTGTGATAGCCACTATATCTCATAATATTACCCTTTCTTCAATCCCCTGAAGCTTCCTTGGTGTTCTCGGATATATTGTCAGTGTTACAAGTCTAGTGAATGCTCCCGGCAGCTCTGAAAAATCTTGACATTGTTGATCTTAAAACATCTAGATACAACCGCTGCTCCAAAATTAGTTTTGAAGTACCCTGCATTACAATATTATCACCATTTCACATCATGTGTTTCAATCGCAGAGCACAAATATCTATTTGACACTTCTCCTGTGCTGGTACTACGAAAGCAATTGTTAATCTCTCACCCAACCGCACAGGCAAGTCAAGGAAGAAAAGGCCAGTAGAAATTCATCAATTTCTTCCAGTATTTCCAGAGAAATCATATGCATGAAATATTTTTTATTTCATTTCAGCAAACATAAATGTCAGTTAAATTCGAATGCTGCAGCAGGCAACAATCACCAACAGAAAATGAGATGCTGAATCGCCTGGTAAAACAAAATGAAGCAAAGAAAAAAAAGCTGCTCCAACCCCCAAATCTTCTTTTCAAACCTTCCCAGAAGCATGGCTATGCTCAAGACCCCTAACATGCAGCAGGACTAAACAGCAATTAACTCAAGAACTGCTCATTAAACTATGTTTATTGCAGAGACAACAAACAATTTGTACTCATCCTGGGTTCTGTATAGTATTTGTATCTAGTATTTGATTCCAAGGTCTATGCTACTACCATAAAAAAAAAGTTGGAAATAAAATTGAGTATCATCACAGTCATACTCACAAATTGAAAAAAAGTAAAAAAAAAAAACCCAGCTCACCCTTTCTTATTCAAGGAAAGAAAAGCCCAAGTAAAACCTGTTCCTCATTGAAGAGACAAGATGAAAGTTACCTTGACTAGCTTTCAAGTCCAGATAAGCACTTGTTTAAGTAAGGTTTTGGATGTTAAAAATAAAACAAACCTGTGACCACTTCTGCAGTGCTGCAACAATACCATACTGTTTTTTTCCCCCACAGTTCTTAACAATTCTTAAATCTTGGAAGACCTTAACAGAACACTGCACATACTAGACTAGAAACCATAAACACTACATACAGATACTGCCTTAGTATTAGCTATGAATTATTGCTCTCATGCCACAAACTCTTCCAGTATTAAAAAGTTTATTACACTCAGTATTTCTTTGAGCAGCACTATAAATAAGAAAAATAGACGGGGAAATATTTTATATTTCTAGTCACAATGAATCCCGCTGTTCCCAGAGTCACCACCAATCTGTCATCTGGAAACACATGGCAGCGATCATTTACAACACAACATGTCCTTGCATGCATGTTTACCCAATACTTGAGCATATGAAGGAATTTTGCTAAACATCTTATGTAAAACAGGTGGTTTGTTTTGCTTTTTCTTCCCTTTTTCAAGGCCAGAATTTGTATTTTCAGAAGCACACTGATAAGGACTGGAAAAATCAAAGTCTAACTTTAACTCATTAAGCATCCAAAAAGCTAAACATACACTTAGCACAAAATGCAGGAAAGTCCCTGTCTTTTCTAATATATACAATAATCTTCTGTGAAGGTGTGAGACCTGGAATGTAAGTACAATGTGACAGCAACCGCTAGCAATATAACCGTCAATGGACTGATGTGAATAACATGGAATCATATAGATAGCATTTTTTTTAAAGTTTGTAATTAGCTAAACAGCAAACCTTCATAGCCTCTAGAGATATCTATTAATTTGGGACTCACCAAAACTAAATTATTATTTGTCTGCTGACAGTGAATATGTGTAAACTGTCATGGAAAAGAAAAAAGATCATAGTTCTGGAAAATAAACTGATGGCTAAACGCACAATTTCAGCAGAGATAAAAAGAGGGAGGAGTGAAGGAGATAAAGATCAAATGCTGACTTCCTATGTGCAGTAAACAGACATCCTTCTGCTAAAAAGTGGCACCCAAACACAGGTGTGATAAATTTACTGAATACTGTTGCTACCACAGGATACTTGGCTATAAGTGACATTACCAACACCTCTCATACTCATGAAAAATGTGATGTGTAAGCAGTTAATCAGCAAGAATGATAGGCATAAGCCTGAGCTATTGTATGAAAAACAGCCATCCACAGTAGTTATTTTAGGTACCAAGCATATGGTCCAGGATTTGTTGGATAGATGTCAGTATCTAAAATTTAACAGGGGCTAGCGGTGTTTTTTTCCACTATGTGGAAGGCCATGAGAGTGCATCAGCAAACTCAAAGAGTACTGAAGAGATCACCTGCTTCCTGAAAAACACGTGTTCTTTTTACTCCCATGTGTTCATGCTGAATGTTCCCTACTTTAGCTGACTTACCTTCAAACTCAGTAGGTGAGCACCAAAGGAGAGAAAACGCAGATGAATTCCAATCTGTATTTTCCCCTTAATTTCATTCTTACTGTGACAGCATAGACTTTACTGTGCACCTTCCTAAAGATGCCTTTCTTGTACAGTTGCCTATTCAATGATAACTTATACAAAACCAAACTAACATTTAAGGCAAGTAGTTACTAACAAAGCTAACAACCCTATTAGAAAACAATCACTGCAGTAATTATTCCCACTTCCAACACTTCTGGCATCACCAAAATTTGTACATAACCAAATAATAAACTGTTTTATCAATATACTTGGACAAGTTAAAAATTGAGGCGTTATTGACTTCTGCTTTACCCAAATGGGAAACTTAGATGTTTTAATGAGTGACAGCAACATAAATGCATATTCTACTTTTGAAAAAGAAATACTGCACAGTTGCTTTCATACAAAAAAACCCTCCAAAAACCAGAATATTATGCTAGTCATAGGAGCACATACTGAGGCTAGCGAAAAACAGAAATGAGAAGCCAAAGCCCTACACTGACAACGTTGCAATGCGCAGGTTTCCCCAGTCAGCACTCCGGGCCAAGTGGTTATGCATGAGGACTGATACCTCTTTTTCAATCTGAATATTTTCTAAGGGAACCCTAAATTAATTATCTCTTTTGCTGTGTTGAGGAAGCACCTCTACTCAAATAACCTATGCAGCAATCCAGCTACCAGAAAGTTTAGGGGCTCTGTGCTACAAGCCACAACTGTTTCTACATTCAGCTAACTGAAGAGTAAAATAGTAACATAGGCCCTGCTAGAAAAAAAAAAAAAAAGGTGCTTTGTTTTAATAATAATCTTTACTATAAAAGTGTAGGGAGTACTTAATATATTTATACACTTGAGCATCTTTAGGAGACACACAGCAGAACACCCAACTGGGGCCTAATCCCTGAGTCAGGCTTTTAGGGGCCACTCAGCGCAAACAGCAATTATTCAATACCCTCAAAAAATTAAGCTGGAGCCACAGGATAACACGACTGCTGCCATAGCCGGCCCAATACCGAGGCAACACCTCTACCGAGCCGGTGGCCGGACCAAACTACGCGAAACGCGGGGCCGGTGCCTGCGGAGGAGCCGCCCCCGGCCGCTCCTGTCACCCGGCGGCGGCGGGGCCGGCGGGAGCCCCCGGGGCGGCGCTGCGGGGCCGGGCGGGCCGGCGGGGCGGCCGTTGCCCCCTCAGCCGCACCGCTCCCGCCTCCGCGCGGCGCCCAACGGCCCGGCCGCGCCCGGCCCCACAGCGCGGCCTTCCCTTCCCCTTCTCCCTCGCCTTCCTTCCTCCCTTCCGTCGCCGGGCGGCGGGGAGCGGCGCTCCCGCCTCTCAGCGGGCCCGGGCAGCGCAGGCCGCGGCCCCGCCGCGGGCCCCTCGCCGGCGGATTAGGAACGACGCCACACGGCGGCCGCGGCGCCCTCCCGCCGCCATGGCCGGCCGGCCCCTCCCGCGCGGCGCCGCCGCGGTTACCTCCAGGTCGCGGCCTTTGTTCTTGAAGTTCTTCAGCCGCTGGTTGTCCAGTTTCTCGTTGTCGGCCATGGCGGGAGGAGCGGGGGGGAAGGTGGGAAGGAGCGCGGCTCCTCCGCCTCCTCCCGTGCCCCTGCCCGAGCCCGCCGGGGTCCCCCCCTTCCCGGCGCCGCTGCGGCCGCCGAGCCCGCTCACGCTTCAACGCCCGCTGGGCCGCGGCCCGTGTCGCTGAGAAGCTGAGGCGCTGCCGCCGCGTCCCCGGCCTGCTCGGGGTGGCGCTGCCGCTGCCCCCGGCTGCCGGCGGCCGAACGTGCCGGGAGCGAGGAGCGGCGGGAGCGGGGGAGGGGAGGGGAAACAGGGGCAGCCTCGCTCTGGGCCGGCCGGCCGCGCCCGCCGATTGGCTGCGGAGCCCGAGCTCGGCGGCCAATAGGAGAGAGGGGGTAGAGGGAGGGAGCTGCGCGGGGGACGTGACGCGCGCGGGCCGGGCCCTTCGAGGTGTTTCGGGCCGTTCCCCTCAGCCGCCGCCGCCGCCATTTTGGGTGGCGGTTCGTTCCGGGCCGGGGGAGGAGCGGCCGGGCCGTTCCCGCCCTCCGATGGTCCCTCAGCCTAAAGTCGGCAGTGGGTTATGCTTCACCGCGTTCGACTTCGTATTCGCTCCCCTCAGAGGACATCGCTTCTCCCCACGCCACTTTAATGCCAGTTTAAAATAAATACCTTTTTTTTTTTTTTTTAAGTAAAACTGTTCTAATTGCGGCCCGGCCACCTGAGGGGAGAGGGGAAGAGCCACATCCCGGCACCAGCGGTGTCATACCTGTGAAGTTTTTTTCAAGCAAAGACTGAGCGAAATGAGCCAGTGCAGCTGTCACATTTGGCACGGTCCAGATTTTAATCCAAACCACTTTTCCTTACCAGACTTCAACCCTAAACACAGCTGGTTTTGGAAAGAGAAGGAAGTAGGGCACGGGATACAGCAGCAGGTATTTGGCAGCCTTTTTAAGGACATGGGTAAGCTCAAGAATTAACATGGTTTGTGCGCAGATGTGTCTGCAGGATTCTGCCGTGTTGGGCAATGTGCTCATTTAAGCTGCACAGCAACTGCAGAGCAAGTCCACAAAATTCAGTGGGAATATTTCTGATAGGGATGATCAGCATGGGGAGCAAAATTCTCTTTCAGTAACATCACATTTAATGGATCTTTCTAGTTTTGTACTGGGGCTCATTTGGCTCCAAAATAGGTTGCTGTCATCTTTCAAACTCCACTATCTCAGCATTTTTTTACAGGCTTATGTCTTACCAGTTTGATAGTGACAGTCAGGTTTCGTGGCAGTGAATTTTGGCCAGTAATAACTGTTGTAACTCCAGTGATGCAGGTGGATGCTGTTTCCAAACTAATTATAGCTTTCACCAGCTTTTCACTTTTAAGGACAGTCATCAGTAATACCTACATTGTAAACTCCCTTCTGGGGCTCAAAGCTTCCTACTGAGTTCTTTATTACAAGTAACATTACCTGCGTGTTACACAAAGCGTGGTGAAAGTCATTCCTGAATTGGCATTGAACACATCAGCAAAGGGAGTGATGCCATGGAAATTCCATCGATGTGTTTCGTTTGAACATAGACCGAGACATTTTGTTTACACCAAATACTGTGTCTATCGGAATATGTGCCTGTCTTAATTCAGGTATATCCTAACTTCAAAAGATTACTTATTGGGAACTCACATCTGATGAACTATTGCCTTTTGACAGTGACTCTTCAGATAGACAAACCTGCCACTTCTAGCGCTTTTCTAGGGATTAGATTACAGAAAGCTTCTGGAAAGGTAGAGAGATCATCAATTTTCCAGGAAAAAAAGTAGTTTCCTTACAAAATATCCAGTGTTTATTCTTCTCAAAGCTTCCTTGGTAGTGTCTGGGATATTTGGGACACAACTTTAACTTGTGAGGAAAATATGCTCAGAGTAGTACCTGTGCCTTCCAGTCTTCTAGAATATTAGAAAAAAAAGCTGCTACCCAAAGTGTTTAAGCTAACATGGTTCATTTTTATTGAAATGAGGTAAAAAGTATTGAAAGAAACAGATAGATATACTTGCAGGGCAGAGAGGGTGGTACATTTTTTTTCCTGCTTTTATAGCTGGATCCAGAAAATAGGACCACTGCTTATAACTAGAACCACTTAGTGGAGTGTACGCTGTCCTGTTTGTACTCACTCTTAATTATTGGAAAATTAAGTCAGGGGTTGCGGAGATTCCTCTCTGTTAAGTCCTGTGTGTCGACAGAGCTTGGGTCTCATCAGCAGTGTTACGATTTTGCATTATATTTATTGAGAAAAGTGCAAAGTCATGATGGGAGATGCAGTCTATCAAGTGCATAAACTAAATCACTCAGAGATTTATGAATATCAGAAAGAAGAATTTGATTTAGTTCTTTGTGAAAATTATGATCTTTCAGACTATGGGCTACTGTGTGTTTTATCTCCAGGAGGTTTCTCAGAGGACGAGGGTCCATTCTAGATAGAAGGATTTCTCGCCACGGCTAAAAGTGGCAGAAATCTGAGTCACAACAGCTACATCTGTTGTGTAAGTGTAGTAGCAAAGTCACAGCAGAATGGACAGGGTAAATTAGTCAGGGTTAATTAGTCCTGATGGTATTCTATGTAAGCATAGCTACTGGTGTACCAATATGTAAACCGTTTTGTTCAGAGCTACTGTAGGTACAGAAACCCCTTCACGTTGCAGTCTGGATATACAAAAAAGGCAGTATTTCCATTTGACAATATTTTAGAGAAAAAGGGGGGAAAAAAGGCATCTCTTTCACTAGTGCTCTTATTCTTTTTGATTGGTCTCACAGCACAGCTGCCTTAAGAAAACCAGGTATTATAAACGTACAGCCATGCCAATATTGTACCATTGTATGTATGTAAAATCAATGCTGTCATTTCAGAAGGAAGTCTTTGGTAGGGAAACAAGAAAAAATTTAAAATATATAAGAAGTGGAAGTGTGTGAAGTCTGGGTAACAAGAAATTCTATCAGTGTGTTCAATTTTTTATCCATTGAATATAATTGACAGGTAGATTCTTGTTGCTTTTAGCTTCTGCACTTGCTGTTTAAGGAAATAATCACCAGGTACAATATTTTGCATTACCAAATTGGAAATATCTTATATTTAATATGGCTTTTGTTACACTGAGTTTATTTTATAACCCTGTACTTACAGCTGAATGGTTTGAGTTAACTGAAGTGAAACTCCCTACTTTGGTTTAATTTTCAGTAATATTTTAAAGCTGCTTTCTTTTCTGATTAAAGATTCTGTTGTCTGATTCAAAAGGAAATGCAAAATCCTTCATATTTTTTGTTCTCTGTCATCTTTGAAATTGCCCTAGCTGAACATACCTATTGTAATCACATAGTTGATACGATGGAAATCGCATTACACTGCCAACCACGCTCTAACAGTTTTTGCTGAACCACAGCTTTTTACATAACGAGGGTATGAAATCCAGAAAGAGATACCTAAAAATAACAAAGGTTTAACTAAATAACTGTTACAAGAGATGTGGAAATTCAGGATGTGGCACTATGAATCTGTTATTCTGACTGGCTCACCTAGTTGTACATTTAAAGTCCAACTCCTTCTGAGGACGTTATGTGCCAATTTGAGGAAAGATGAGAATTTTAATGAGTAAATTTGCTTTGCAATCTTATGTACAAATATAAATAAAAGTATTGAAAAGTTACTATTACATAATGACATAAGGTCATTGTTCTCAAAATTAAAAGGTATTTTATAGCTCTATCAATAATTTGCTGGTTAGTTGTAGCATCACTTCCTTTGAAAAACAATTTTAGTGTCCCTGAGAAACATTTTTTTCAGAATGAGTTTTAGAATTTTGTGACCCCAAAAAAACTTTCATTGTGAGTCAGTCTGGTTAAAGCACAACTGAAGCTCTGCCTCAGCAGAACGTCATTTTTAATAATGAAATTGGACTCTAGTACATTGGTACTAGTGAGTTACATTCCTCACTATATCTTGAGATTATAACTAGTCAGGCTACAAAGGTAAAAAACTATATGGTGTCTCAACCCAGAAGTTTATGAAAGGAAATTAGAAAAACAAAATCAAACATTTTATTTCATCACTGCACTTTTCATAGCTACTTTTTCTGTATGTTTGCTAACCTGAACATGTATGTGCTCATCCCACCTCTACCACCTCCCACTGTGGCCCCTGTAGTACTGACTATGTAGCGTGCAGTTTGGGAAGGATGGAATCGGAAAGCCAGCACATTCTTCAGCGACCAGAACTGACTCAATGCCCTAACAAGTGACAATGACCTTTCAATGAAGTCATTTCTCCATTGACCTTCCCTCCGTGTTCTTGGAAAGCGATTGACAGAGACAAGGGCCTGAGCATTAGTGATGTCATTTTATGAGTAACCATTTGAAAATAACTGAGAATCACCACGTTGTGTTCCTTGGAGAATCTTCTTTCAAATCCAGACTTGACTTAAAATCACATTGCCGCATCATCAGATTTAATGTACCATTCTGGCAGGCACCTTTTTCTTACTCTGTACTTTCATATGAAATACAAGAACACTCTTCGCTCTTATTTAATTATGTATTTTCAGAGGAAGACTATCCTTCAGTGGTCTTTGATCTGTCTTTCTCATCTGGTAGCATCTGAAGAATAATTTAAAGTGTGACTTCAGTCAAGACATAATCAGGGATTAATCAAGTGCATTTTGTTTAACTGTAGTCTAATCTGTTTAGCTCTCAGAGGAACAATTACCATGTTATTTTTGTACTGGTTTGATTTTACCTGCCGACACTCGGAAGACCAATTTTGAAGCACAGACCAGTTCCCTTCTGAATTCATAATTTTGTGCCATTGGGCTGTCTTTAAACAAAACAAACCAACAAAACAACCAGATATTTTTTATTCTAAAGTAGTTTCTCCTAGAAGAACGTTTTGTCTAATTGTAGGTGCCTACAACATAATAAATTATGCATATAATGTAAATTCTATTGGTATGATAATGTTCAAATTTCACATGCTATTGCAGTACAAATTTCTGTATTTTTTCATAGTTTTTCATATTTCTCAGATTGGAAAATAACAGTGATGCAAATAGAAAGATGTGAATTAGGTTCTGCTCACCTTCCGATCCTTCAAGCAGTAACAGGGAAGATACTCAGAGATGTCTTAACCTCTCATTAAGGAGTGGCTCTAAATTGTATTTGCTCCTGAACATAAGGTTAGAGTACCTTGAGGTAGTTATAATTTATGTAGGATTTGAGCTGTCTGGCCATGTGTAGGTACTGGAAAGGAGATACAGTTGGCAAGGAGGAATTTCTCTCCACAATACAAGTTTCCAGTTGGTGTAAGAAGCCAATTTTTCAAAGTTTCGGACACAGAGGATATGCTGCATGGGCACTGCGCTTAGACATACAAAAACTGTGACTTGCCAGGCAGCTGCATCATAGAGAGGCCATTCTTATTGCAACAGCCATTTGGGTCTCTACAAAAGAAAAAAAAACAAACGCAGAATATGTAAATTTGAAATGACTTTTAACCTCTGTTGTTCCTCCCATATACACACACACAGAGCTTGATAGATTTGCGTTACAAATAGTTCTATACAAAGAGGTAACATGTTCATCATTTGTGAACTTTGTGCTTGATTATGTAATTAAAAAATGTGTAAATATCAAGTTATCTTGAAAATCTCTTTCAAATAATAATGAAGACTGATCTGAAATATTTTACTAATATATTTTGTCCTAAACATACATTTAGGTAAAATGAGTTACTGCAAATGGCTTTTCCTAGCCAGTAAACCTATATCCCTATTATAAGAAACAGAATATTATGTAAAGCTGAGAAGATTTGTGTTGCGCATAGAAAAATTCTCATTAATCCCGCGGTTTATCTGCTTTTTCAGACTCAAAATGAAATAGCTAGTATTAACAAAAAAGTAGACCACTGGTAGGATATTTTATGATAATCTTTCATCTGGAATGCAAACACAGCTATTTGTTTTCATTTTACACAGAACGTCTCCAAGTCTGGAATCCAACTGCACTTGCTGGACATTGGAACAGCCGTATCAAATAATACCTAAACTTAAACTGGGATCAGCTGTGAATATTGTGTCAGGTGAAAAAGACATAAAAAAACATCACACACAAACAGTAAATATACAAAATGGAGCTTCACATAACAGGGACTTTGATTTTGAAGGGACATTATTACAAAAAGTAACCTACATAAAATTGAACAGGACCAATCCAAGTAAAGCACTGTGGTTTTCTACATTAAGCACCTCAAGTTCTGTTGCACTTGTTTTCACTTTTCCCCCAAGTTCTCTGCTGTAGCTCCGTAGCATGAAAAGCCTTTTCTAGGAAGAGCTCAACGTGCTGACCCAGGTTTTCTGCTCAGTGAGCGGGCAGGTGGAGGCACAACGATAACAGAGAGTCAGCACAGAACCCTTGGCAGGAGCTCAGCAAACCCCACACTGTGCGGTACTGGGTCGTGATGCCACACTTGCCTTTCAGAATTCCCCCACTGAAGTAACTACAACCACAGGCTGCTTTCAGGGGAGACAAAGACATACTTTTGCAGAAGACAGCACGTTTTTTGAGGTTAAATCTGAACACTATTTCTGCATTTAATCTTATGTCAGGGTATCAGAATGATTTTTAGATGTGTCATTAAGCAGCTACTGCCTCTAGGATGTTGCCTTTTAGTACAGTACTTGATCTTGCCCGAGCCTCTATATTCTCTTCAACTGTATTCTTATTTTACTGTTTGAACTTCTTGAGCCAAACAGTAATTTTTTCACTCCCAGAAAATGTTCCCACAAAGTTAAAATTCCTTCCTGAGCAATTGCTTTGTTAGCGGATTCTTAATTGGTTGCTCAAATATGCTTTGCCCCAGTTGTATGCCATTTTGTAGTGAGAGCCTGTACAGTGAGGATGTGCAGCATCTACAACAAATTGTGCTCATGCTGACATTTCCTTGACTCTTTCTGTGTCTAGAGGCAGGTAAAAACAGCAGGATGATGGACCATTCATTGACGATACATCTGGCGTGGATGCATGTCATCCCTTTTGAGCTAGAAAGACACATTAATACTGCTGTCTTCTTGGATAAATTATTAACTCATAAATTACATCCAGCCTTCTACCCTGCTTCTCTTCGAACTTGGAAAAAAAATTTATATGCAATCATTTTAGCTTATTTTTTAACTTGTTTTTCAAATTGTTACCCTAACCTATTGGTTTAAAGTTGCTTTTTGATGGAAGTTTGCTCAAATCTTTTGGCTGACAGCAGGAAAAATTATTTGGACCACAAACATTTGAACAGGTCTCCTATATTTTGTCTGCCTTCAGTCTCACTCGGGTTGTTCTCTTATGCAGTGGGACACTGCTGTTGTGTTCAAACGCTGTAGAGTTCCAGGGCATGTGTCCCCTTTATTTTTCTGTGTCCATTCAGAACCACTGGTTACATTGTATTTTAGCTTTTTTGTATTCAGAAAAAAATACACTGTAGTTGGAATGGTACTTTATAGCAACAGAGTTTCACAGAGTAATGACCTGCACAGAATTGAAAATCAGCCTAAAATACCTTGAAGTGTCCAAAACAGTAGGATTCGATGCCTTTCCATTTATAGCACTGTAATCATGTTGTACAAGACACTAAAATTACTGAGAGATGTTCTCTATCTTGGTTTCAGGGCCAGCCTGGATCAGATGTTAATGAAGCCAAAGGCCTGTTGATGTCACTAGGCCAATTTAGTTTTAGTGCTCTCACTTGTTTAACACTGTCCCTCGCCAGACTGTGCTTACGTACGGCCTGAGTATTAGAGATGCCTTGAGGATCTCCTCCCACAAGCCCTGTTGGAATTTGAAACACCACATAACGAGCACTTTTTTTCTGCTTAAAGAGCTCTGGGTATTTTTCTTTTTCATTTTTTTGGACGCTACCGTATGATTAATTATAAGATAATGCACAGTATTCTGTTTCTTCAAAAGTAGAGACTGCAAAACAGATCCCCAGATGGTGCAAATTAAAGGTAGTTCCTCTGGCTTCAGCGGCCGTTTGCTGATTCACATCAGCTGAACATCTGCTCCTGTGATTAGAAAATAAACTGAGGGCTCCCACATGACTGCGAACACTAAGCAGGAGGCAGTGCTGTTAAAATTTATGATCAGTTTTAAAGCTCTCTCTGAAATAGTACATGAGCCTACTTCTGATCTCAGTTATTCTGATTTAATATGGCTTTTTATTTAATACAACCTTTGATTGTGGGATTGCTTTTAATTTACATTGGTGACGTTTTCTGCAGTTGAGCCTGTATACGTTCAGTTTCTAATGTGCTAGATCAGACCTTTTGCAGACAAATGTATATATCACGAAAAGACCATTGCCAAAAACATTTCTTGATACTAGAGCTGGAGTTGATCACAAAATCCATCAGCTGCAAGCAGCTCAAGGATATGAATCCGTCATGAATCAGCAGATTGTGGAGCTGCACTTTCCTGCCTTTGTCCTAGCTGCTCTACCTTCCAAACAGAACAATTTCCTACTAAAGGCAAGGGAAGAAAATTTCATTTGAGATAAAAAAGTGAGGAAATGCGTAGTAAAATGACCCATTTTGGTGTTCCCTGCGAGATTCAGAAATATATTGTTTCCATGCTAAAAAAACCCCTCTTCTTAAGAAGCCTCTAGGACAAAGTCATCCTCTGGTAGCACCACTGATTGTAAGACAGTGACAGAAAACTTGTCTTTCGCAGCTGCTTGTTTTGGGTGAGTTCCACGATGTTTCTAAAAGGAAAGGAAAACTTAACGTCTTGTGACAGGCCCGGGAACTCCAATATTCTGGATTCTGTTCCAATTGACTGTCTGCAGAAGGAAAAGTCACTTGCCCTCATATCCTTAGTTCCTCAGGCTTTCAAATGAAAGGAAGATCCTCAGAGCTGTGTTTTAAAAATTAATATATACAATATGCTTAGGTAATTAAATGCTAGTATGAGGTGCTAGGTAATACATGTTTCACATAGAAACACTAATAGGATCACAAAGCCAGAGATATTTACGGGAGCATCTAAAATTTAAGCTGCCTTATTTCTGGCTGTTAACACTGCCAGTGAGCAGAATTTAGCATCTAAAATGGCATCAAATCCACGATGCATTTTTATGCAACGAAAATGTAAATGTCCAGATGCAGATTGCCATTGTGAATGCCGTGTTTCAGGCTAATTTTGCAGGGAAACTGAAATACATGGCTGAATAAGAAATTTAGAAAGGCTGAAGGACTGATATTGAGTAGAGATGTGAAAATACCCTAAATATGCATATCTTTTTGTTACACTGTAATGAAGAAAATGAGCACTTCTGAGCAGCAGCGCTAACGAGGCCCATTCTCATAAGGATTTCTGACTGAGCTCTCCTTGATTTTCTGATATCTGATAAAGGATGATATTTGTTTCAGCTTTTCTTTTTTGGGGGAGAATAATGGCCACATAATTATCCTGAAATACATAGTATCATTGTAGGTTCAGGAACTCTATGGCTCTGTCAGATCACCCACATCAACCCTTTCTTTTAATGTCGATTACTTCTTGTTATGTTACAATCTCCCTTTGGTTCTGAACTGGTATTCAGGGCTGTTATAAATCACTACCAACTTAATGTGAAAAGCAACACGTTTTTTAAGGCTAATGGCAATTCCAGTTTAGGAATGTATAATTATAATCTAATAAACTAAGGGGTAACTTTTGTCCTTTCTCCATTGTGGTAATCTGAGCCTGTGAGATAGATATGATCAAATTTTGTAGTGTTCCTGCAGGAGAATAATGTAGGAGAATGGCAGCCTGGTGATCCTTGATACTGTAAGGATTCAGACTATTTTTTTCAGTAAAATATATTTGAGTAGACTATGAGTGACACTCACCTGCAACTTAGGAAGTAGAAAACTTATGTAAAGGTGGCTTGCACTCCCATCTGTTGCACAGAAGATGTTGAGACAGACTTACCTAACTATAGATATACTCTTGAGCTATAACTGATAGTGTACATTTCAGTTGAATGGTAAATATTGCTTTTTGTAAAAAATAAAAGTGAAAGGACAGAGAAAGAGGGAGAAGGGAAAGGGAAAACTCTCCTCATGGCCAACCAGGAGGAGAAACAAGACGAGTTACCCCAGTTTACCTCCCCTGTGCTCCTCTCCAGTGCAGTGCGTGTTCCTCCATAGAACCTTTCCCATAGAATCGAGGTAGTTTTTGTTTGGACCCTCTTAACCAACTATGGATTGTTCCAGCTTGTGGTGCTCTCAGTGCTGACCAGAGCACACTTTAATCAGGGGCCTTTGTTGCACACTAACAGGTTGTTAAGCTTTGGACACATATATATTATTGAGTTATGCTTATCAAATGTTGAAATGACTATTGTCTGCCTGTTTTTTCCCCTAGTATAAACCAATGGCTGCAAGCAAGAGGCAGGAAAAAGGAGGAAAGAATGGGTGTTTCCCATGCTGGTGGCAATGATAACCCACCCTTGAGAACTCACCATAACAGCCATCTGGGGCTTGAGCGTGACGGCACGAGGATTCTTGCACCAGGGAGGTAAGTTTGGCTATTGTCAGAGCGGGTCACGGGTCACAATGGTGCCATTACAGAACTGATCTTGAAGTCACTAACATGAAATGGTACCATGCACCACTGGCTTAACAGTCGAACATTATCCCCAGCTTTCTCCAAAATTATGTTCAATTTCCATTAACTTCAAAAGATGTTTTGAGTAAATGTCAGGCTTGTTGTTTTGTTAACTGTGGCTCATTATTCATCTTAAGCTACCCATGGTATGAAAATCTCTATTCCTTCTAAAGAGCAAATTGCAGGAGCGATTCCCAGGAGATACAAACACAGTTTTTAATCCTCTCAGCATTTACATGCTGTTAATAAAACAGAACCCTGTGAAGGAAGTAGGAAAAACTTAATACACCTTGTTGTATATTTGAATTACATTGCTAACATATTTAATGGGTTTTTAATTACGCTTAGTGAGGTTGGTAATACCAAGACCTCCAAATCAGAAGAAAAAGCATGGAGAGTGAGGTCCTGATGTAAATAATTGCATATGGAAGGTCTCCCTGTTCCAGAGGCAGTTGTGCGAGCCCCTTTGCCTGTCTGGTGGTACAGTCAACCCAGTGGGTTGGAAATGCTGTGAAAGGATGAAATGATCCAAAAAAAGAAGAAAAAGTTAAGGTCAGAGGCTGTACCGCTGTGATAGCTTCCTCACAGTGAGGGACTCCTTCAGTGCACAATACTGACTGAATTTAGTAGCTAAACAATTTTAGCAGAGGAGCCACAAGTACTCATTGAACTATGGGCCATCTAGCACTATTTTGTCTTTTTTTCAAAGCCAAAGACTGAAGTACAAATTCACAGAATAATAAGAATGGTGTATTCATCATACTAATCTGTCAATTTCTTCAAAATAATTTATCTTTAGAGAAATCTTCTGATTTTTTAAAAAATATTTAATTGCATAGAGGTTCAAGTTGAATTGGAAGGTTTACTTTTTAAGTGACTCACACCAGCATTTAAAAAATCAGATAAATGCAGTATTAAAGCAAATGCATTCCTTTGACACACTTCAAAGAAACAGCAGTTTAACGTCACTCACTGCTTTGGCCCGCAAAATACTGTACTTTTGAAATCTTTATGTGGAATGAAAACAAATGTAGATTTTACCTGAAATACAGAAATTTAAATGTAACAAATTGTTATTGTCAGGTTTGTTAATACTTAATATCTGAAAATAAGTCCCATCAATGTTGTAATTAGCCAGATTTTGTCTGAAAAGTGATGTAAAAGTTTTTTAGCGATGTGGTTTAAGCCTCTCAGAACAGAGAGTTCTCAAGCCTACGTTGTCCCCATTCACATTTCTAATACAACCAGAGTTTCATTTTTATTAACTGCAGTATGTCTTCTACGCCACAAGATGTCTCAGTGCGGAAATGCTAAACTTTATACAAGTGTTTTTATAATATTACTCCATTGAGGTAAAGATTTTCTAGTATTTGGCTTGGGTTTTCCACAGTACTTGACAGGGGCTTGTTAGGAGCACATGAGAAAGACAAGTGCATACAAATTTACCCATTCGCGTAGGCAATAAATGATTATTTTAAATGATCAGTGAACCAAATGACTCATTGGAAAATCTGAATCTTCAAAAGGGAAAGGAGCAATGTATAGCCCTTAATGAGCAGGTGATAGCTGAGAATTGTGAAGAACTAAGAATATGCCTTCCTAGGAAGGTTAAATGGTAGAACTATTTAAACTACTATATTTAATTTCCACAACATTTGGTTTTAATAAGATGTTCCATATTTTCAATTACCCATATTCAGGATTAATATTTTTTACAGTGACTATAAGGAGCCACCTATTTGCATAACATTTTCTCTAAGGTTACACTATCTTGGGGCCTAATGTTACTAAAGTCTATGAAACAGTTGCCTTTAGTCTGTAATACACGTTCAGAGAGAATACACATGAAGTTACACAAGTAGGAACACTCGTCTATGTTAGATGTTTTATTTTAAAATAAGAGAAGGCTTCTTAACGGAGTATTGTCACAGAGGGGAATACAAAAATCGCTCAAGCGTTGTGGGCCGGAACATGTTCTTTTTTTCTTCCTATTACTTTGTGTGTCTGCGTACAGTTAGTATTGGCTTTGCCCTGAGAACTTCTCTCACCTGTTTTTCTTATCTCTATCATTTTCCATTGTATTTCTGTAGCTTATCTTCCCTCACTTCCCCTCCTGCTTAACTCCTTATATACATTTTCTGTAGCATACTACTTCTTATTTTGCTTTACTTTAGATAAACCAGAGTAATTCCATCTGGATTTGTATGCACTCATGTTGGTCTGCAGTGTGTAAATAACTGATAAGTACATAAGCATTCATATTATCAACAGCTATATATATTTAGGCTGAACCTAAATCCTCAACAAAGGAAAAAAACACATGAAAAACCATTGCATTGTGTATGAATACAGCAGTGGAGGTCTGGGCACGAGATCAAACTGATGAGGAGACTAACATTTTATCATATATATATATCTGTTTAGAGAACGCCTTTACATTTTGTTTTGCACCCAAATAAGATGAGGGATTTTCACATGAACCTGTGATGGTTCTAAACTAAAACATAACTTTTCAGAACTATGAATCAGTTGAGAAAACATTGAGAGACTAGCATTCTTTAGTGATTTATGTGTATGCATTAGGTAAAGTAACTGGAAACTATTGATCGAAGCACAGTTACCTTTTAACAGCCAAGCACAATTTTAGGGGAGACGAGCCTTTGTTTGGATCAATGAAATTGCTGCTGTGGTTCCCAGCTATATTTGCTAAAAAGAAAAAAGATACGTGGCTCAAGTTTCAGAGCTAAATGGTTTATTTCAGCTCACAAAATTACTTATTTTACCAGATATTCCATGAGATTTGGGCTACTTAAAGCAGAAGTATGAGGTCTAGAAACTCTCCTCATCAGTTGGGTGGTATATGAAATGCAGAACACAAATATGATCTTTGCACCAAGGAAAGCACATTCTAAGGCTAAAATGGAACAGATGAATAAATATAGGGAGAACAAGGAAATAATAAAAGATATGAGCCGGAGCCTCATCATAAAACTAATAGCTGTTGTCAGGATTTCTGCACACATCACACGAAAGGAGCGCTTTAAGGAAGGACCTGAAAGAAAACAATGACATGGTTTTGCAAACATGCTTGGGTAGTTCCAAGTATAAGGGACAGCGTGAGAGCAAACAAAAACACTCAATGAAAATCTAACAGAAAGACCAGGAAAACTGGCATCACCCTTTTGATAACTGGTGAAGGATGAGGAAAGGGAGAAAGCTCTGCTGTGCAGAGACCTGCTGGGCAGGGGGACACAGATGACAGAGGGTGAGGGAGGTGTCTCTCAATTGCAGCCCAACTTAGCGCTAGATGTGCTACAGGCACACTGCAAACACGAGCAGTACAAGAACATTTGTCACAGCTAAAAACCAGAATATTGTAAAAAATGAAACACAAGCTAACGCACAATTTGTTAAAATTGCATGCGTTCAAAATAAGGTGTGTTTGGGCTTGTTAACTGTTTTATGAATTCATATTTGCAAATTTGGGGTGTGCTTTGTAAGGAGGGCCTCCACCCTCCAGAGTTTACATCCTAAATTACAGAGACTTGTCTAATCTAGCCTGTGTGATCTGAGGTGTATGTCCAGAATCTTTATGCGTGTGCTGAACAGGAATACTTGAGCTAATTATGAGTGGAAAAAGCCTAATTGCAGCAGCACAGAACTCAGCATGGGTCATTTACTTTGGGAGGAAAGCCTGCTTTGAGCAGCTTAATATGCAGACAGCGCTTCAAAGAATGGTCTTCTTTGACAGTAGACAGAGCTTGTTTGATATACGCAAGTCTTTGATTGTTTCAGTTAGCGTGTTAGAAGTGAGGAAGAGATGGCAACAGAGACATTTTGAGTAACTCTCCCAGCTCTACATTAGCTGATTTTGAAAAAGCCTTGTCCTGCATTCCTCATACACTACACTTGCCTTTGATTCTGCAGAGTATTCAGTTATTGGGAGAGCTGTCTCCCAGGCAAAGGACTATCCCAAGTTGCAATGGTTTCTTATGCTGCTCCGCACCTTCCCTTAAAATAGCATTTCATCAGGAACTATGTTCTGTGAGTTCCGTGACAGCCATTTCAAAACTTATAAATCTCATCATGGTCTTATCAACGAATGGTCAAAAGGCCAGTTCCGCATACTCTACATTTGTCAACTTGTAAATTGTCACATCCAAACACGTCCCAGTCGATAATCTCCTTGATAGGGCACAGGATGCAGCATGCCCCAGGTTTCCCAGATCCTACCCTTTGTGTTTCACAATCTCAGATATGTAACATTTATTTCTTCAGGGATGACTGTTCTGTCGTGAGCAGTCTGAAATAAACAGCGACAGCAAACTTTGTGTAAGAAATAGCAGCAGACACTGGAGGACTTCCACACTTCAGCTACGATATAGTTGTCATGCCTCTGCCACTTCATTGCAGTTGCACAAGACTGCCAGTATGCATCAATAAAAAGGGCAAGAAACACCAGGGTGATCAGGGTGGGATTTATTAGGAAAGCTAGTGGAAAAAGTTCCAAAACCTGAAGCAACATACACAGCTGAAGCGGGGCAAACTCTTTAAGGCCCTTTATCCTGTGCAAACTTTGTAACTCATAGACTTCGGTTCCACTGCCAAGGGGGCCAGCACTCTTAATATTCTGATTTCTCACCTTCTCAAAGCACGCCAAATGCTTCAACAATCCTAAAACTGCATTTAGTGAGCAACCTATATAAATATAATAAAATAAACCAAAATGTGTCCAGGAATAAATTATCCTTACAACTGTGGACTGTATTTTTAGCTCAAGTAGAATTCCAGTTTGTTGTGCTCTGAAACATCAAGGCAACTCTGCTCATTATATTGTTCAGCCAAGCAGTCAAAAGATCTAAAACCCTCCATAGCAGGATGAAGCTGTAAAACACGTTTATTGCTTTCTTGCTATTGATTTCAGTTCTTGCAAAATTGAGCCAAAAGTTCCACTTCCTCCACACTTTCCTGCCCACGGAATACGCTTTTTCGGGGATCCTTCTCGAAACACGCGGAGCAGACACGGAGATTCTTTACTCCAGGTGTAGGAAAGAAATTTAAGCAGTGGATTCCAAATCTTCTAACTCCTTATCCTAAGGAAGTCTCCCAGTACCCTACATACTCATGCCTATAGAAAAAGACCAACTAGCTCCAGGAGTAGAGAAACTAATTAAATCTCGGCTCCGTGGATTTATGTCCTCTTGTAGGCTCTCCTGCAGTTAAAATGGAACATTTGTCTCCGTGGGGATTAGTCTTCTGTACCTTATCAGCCTTGCCTGCACGGGGGGCACCACTATGGTCACTTTGCTCTGTCTCACTGATTTTTTTTAATTAAACTTCAGGCGTATAATTCCTTTGAGAACCTGCTCCTCTATCCAACCTGATTGATATTTGTTTTAAGGCTTAAAAACAGTAGGGGTCTCACTGGGCATTTCTTTAGGAAATGAAGCTCTTAGAAAAATCAATTTTTAAATACTTGATATTCTGTAAATTGAATGGAATAGAGTTTATTTATTTCCTTTGAAGAATAATGTAAAAGATTTTCTTCAAGTCAATATAAGTATCATTTAATCTACTTTGATAACCTGGGGAAGGGGCTGTGTGCCTGAAAGCTTATTGTCTTTTTCAGCTATATGAGCTGGTCTATTATACTACTTTGTTTCTCCCTTCAGAACTTGCTTCTTGTCTAATTAGAGACCCCAGTGCACTCTCATTAAATCTCTCAAGGAGTATTATTCCCTGGGGAAGTCCTGAGGCCGGTGAACTAGATTCAGATGTATAACAGACACATGATTAGATTAAACTAGTGGGAGAATATGTAACATACACATGCAAATGTTGATAAGTGTATTGATCTGAAATATTACATCTTTTAACACTGAATTGCTTGGTTTAGAAAAATAATGTGTTCATTTTTGCGGACTTTTAAAAACTTTTTTTTGGGACAGAAGATAATATTTTACATTGAGCCTAAATCATCAGACGAGGCAATGACAAGGCTAAATACTTGCTCTCCTTTTGGAAATGTAGTCTCAACATGACTCAGGATTTAGCCCATGGTAATGACTGTCAGTATTAATAACAGCTTCTCTTGAGAAACCTTCCTTTGTTTACTATTTCAGCAAATTCACCTGATGATTTTTTGTCTTTGAATAATATATGCATGAGACAACAGGGTACGTCTGGGTGCTTCTTGTGCTGCTTCATCCTTCGATAACTTGAAATTCCTGCCTGTTTATTAGTAAGAACTAAATGTAAATTTGTTATGTGAATTACTTGGCATGATCATTTTGTCACGGGAGAAGGGCTCACAAGCTGCCCCTTGTCACAACTTTTCAGAGGGCATAGCTGAGAAGTTTGTTTTGCCAAGGGACTGTTGAGGCACAAAGTGATTAAATGACTGGTCTGGGGTCAAAGATCATCATAGATATTGGGAAAAATAAAAATCCAGCTATCTAAGCAAGCACCTTAACCGCTGGAGCATCCTACATCTGCAGACATTGCTCAAGAAGGCAGAAATAACTGGACTGCATTTTCTGGGACTGTATATGCAATAATTAGATGGGCTCTTTTCTCTTGCTTTTAAAAGAGCAGGCCATATTAACTTTTCAGCCTTAGTGTTTAAACAGTTTTCATGGTTAATACAGTTCAATTAGTCTTCTAGTTATCAAACCTTCGTTGCTTTAATGTCATTCAGAATGCTAGTTCATTCCTTCATGAATCAGGAAATCTGAACAGAAATTCCATTTGGAATTTTTTTTTCTACACACCATAGTAATACGATGAGCAATTTTGTGCCACATGTCAAATTTAATCACACTTAAATTTATCAGGAACAAAATTTCAGGTGGCTTCAGTACAGGCAGAACAGGATCCATCAAAATCAATTTAAAAAATGACCAAGGAGCCAATCCCCTCCATTTCTTCCCCTGTTTATCCCCCACCCCAAAACCAATGGGGATCAGCGCTTGGCTGGACTGATCCCACACTGGCGTCCATCCCTCTGCTCTTGGCTGAGGATCGAATCCAGCAGCACAGACACCAAGAAATATGTGACAAAGGGACATCAGACCTACACCTTACACACAGCACTGGCTCTCAGCTTCGGCTGTGGCAGAGCAGATCCTGTCTGTTAAAATCTATTTGGAGTAATTGGTTCTAGAATGTGATAATATCCAACAACTATTTCAAATTCATAGGTTCTCTTGTACATAACTAAGAGGTTAAGCTCTAAAACGACTATACTTTCACATGAGAAAACCATACATGGAGCATTTATTATGGAAAAACATTTTATCTCCAGCTTTGCTTGCTGAATGAATGACCTTGCTATTTTACATCTTGACAAAATACTCGGTTTAAGCATTTTAAGCACTGCTCACCTATTTTAGCACTTGCTAAAATTCAGAAGCTCACATCCACCTTTTTCATCATTCAACAGCGACGCTTTGGAGCTGAATCACCCCGAGTATACCGTCACTAATAAAATGCTGCAGGGTAGTATCTCAGAAGCATCTGCAGGTATAACAGTATAGTTAAATATTGTCCAAGTTCTTTATAAATATTTACTCATAAGAGTTTACCAGTATTTTCAGATTTAGTCTGTCCAACGAAATACGCTGATTGAAGTTCACCAGAATTTGATGACAGGAATTCTTAGGGTGTTTTGATTTCCTTAAAGACTGTACCAGTCTCCTTTGATCTGCTGGAGTGTTTTGTGAATGTGATGAGTCTGTGGAGAGCTTCTGCCAAACCTTCTCCTGTGATAGCACAACAGGGTTGGACGTACCAGTTTCTGTCACTGCAGTTTTTCTTCACCTTGAATTTCCTGGTTATTTCCTCAGCGTTCAAAGCTCCAGGCAAATCCTGCTTGTTTGCTAGCACGATGACTGGTACGTTCTTTATAAATTCGTTCTTTAAAATGAGTTCAAATTCTTTCTTTGATTCTTCCAGACGTCGCTTATCAGAGCTGTCCACAACATAGAGCAGTCCATCTGCGTCTTCCAGGAAGTCGCACCAAACCTGCCTCATTTTCTGCTGTCCTCCAACATCCCAAAACGTCAAGGTGAAATCTTTCCCCATTTCAATCATATCAACATTAAAGCCGATTGTTGGAATTGTTAGAAAAGCATCATTATACTTGAACTTGTACAACAGCGTGGATTTCCCCGCAGAATCGAGTCCCAACATCGGTATGTTAGCTTGCTTCACTTTGGGGTGTTTGGTGTTCTGGAGGCCCATTTGTGCCGTGGTGCTCTCTGGTAAGCCTCCCAACTGGAATTCACTGCCTTCCGTCACGCCAGTTTTTGCCAGAAAAATGTCGTTCTTCCCCCGTGAGATGTAGCACAAAGAGCCAGGAAGAAGAAGCAGCAGCTTCGTGCTATGAAAAGTAAGTAAAAGCTCTGTACAAACACATGCTGGCTTTTATCAACGTGATAATAGGCAAACAGTATTTATGAATGTTCAGCGCCAAGCCTGTGGGCGGAACAACGATGAGTAACGTACCAAGTGGTCACAAGCGCAAAGGTTACAGTCTTTGAACATGTTTGAACGTTGATCCACACTTACATGACCGTTTAAGAGCTCTTTACATTGTAAAATCGTGTGTGCCTGGTTACGGTCCCTAATGCTGTGATCCGGGAGCTGCCGTGTCCCCTGTTTCAGTGTGTGCCCAGAGAGAAAAGATCCCTTTATTACTGCATCTGCTTTGGAAAAGAAATGAAATAGAAATGCAGGGGAAATCTTATGGTTCGTCCCTACTTAACCAATCCACAAAATGATGAGGTACCTGAATTATCGGTGCATCTCATCTCCCAGCAACAAATTAATCTCGGGACGTTTCTAATGTGAGTCTACAGGGGAACAACCACTCAATAAAACAATGAGCGAACTCCACTGAAAAACGTGCTCTGCTCTGACTGCCTCGGCCTCCATCAGCTGCTCTTCCTCCTCACCCATGCATGAAGTTGTCTGCTTTGATTACGCCAAGTTGTAAACTCGGTGAGTAACTCTGCATGGTGGAGACTAAATGTAGGTCTTACGATGTGGCCATTACTGTGATTCAGCTACTTGAAATTAAAAATTAGCTTCATTATGCTCTATTCTGCTGTTACCCACTGATCTAGGATGAAAATTTCCTTCAGGAGAGGAACAAGAAGGGGGGAAATAACTGAGCCTCAATCAAAAGATCATTTGTAGGGCAGCATTATAAACAGTAGAATAAAAACAGAGGATGTAGAAAATTTAGTGTAATATTATTTAATTCATGTCAAATCTCCATGTTTTGGACAGTTAGTAGATCTACGTTGGGTTGGTCCAACGCTCACCGAATATTGCAATAATTATTTGCCCTTATACCCAGAAGCACTAATATTAGTTATTGCCACTTGTCTTTGCTTCAAAAAGCACGTAATCAGCAAAAAAAGACGTAAAGATCTTCTGGCTGAGTGAGCCGCTGACTGATAGGGTAATCATTTTGATAATTGCGACATTGGTTGCTCAGGTATTACACATGTTGCGTAAAATGAAGGTCAGTCTTGACAGACAAGTTATCATCTGGTTTCTCTTGAAGCTTAAAGGGTTAGACCAGAACTAATTGGGGGCAATGGAAGAGGGCAGTGACACACTCACCGTTGTGCGTTTTTTCATGTTTAATAACGTGTATAGATTACAAGTAGGATTTGCTTCAGGAGCAGCTCATGACGTGTTAAATGAGAGAAGAAAGCATTTGCATTTCTTTATAAACAATGTAGCGCCGCCATTTAACCATTGCTCACAGTTCTCTGCTCTAGACGTTTGCTCCGACTGTATTCGATATTCATGGGCTCAACTTTAAAGAAATGGTTACGCGATGTTTGACTTTTTATGAGCTAATTACATTTATTTCCAGGACAGAACAACTCCCTTCTGAGGACTCCATGGTTTTGCAGTTTTTAACTATCCACATCAAACATGAGTTTGGTTCAGAGCACGATTTTGTGATGCAGAGCCGCTTCCAGCAATGATTTCCCGCATTACTTTGGTGTTTATCTACCAGCACGAGATGGAAACAGAGCTGTCCGCATCTGCACAAGATACAGCAGGACACGGCCTTCCTCACACCGGTTCTACATCTCCATTTGCACTAAGAGGTGAATATTTAAAGAGCAAGAAGTCTTGCTTTCATGTGTCCAAAGGTGTGTTTGCTCTGCTGGGTGAGGCTATCTTGCTTGTGCAGGGTTTGCCTATACATTTGGTTTAAAAAACCCACAGCAATAAACCAGAACTCAGATGATTTTCCATCAACTAATCTGAACTCAAACTTTGCACAACAAACCTTTTCTAAACTGCATAGGTTTACATAAACTATGTAGATTCCCAAGTTGTCCGGGCAGGATATTCCACCATGCTGTGTGCTTTTGTATCGCAGAATGTCAGGGGTTGGAAGGGACCTGGAAAGCTCATCCAGTGCAATCCCCCCATGGAGCAGGAACACCCAGCTGAGGTTCCACAGGAAGGTGTCCAGGCGGGTTTGAATGTCTGCAGAGAAGGAGACTCCACAACCTCCCTGGGCAGCCTGGGCCAGGCTCTGCCACCCTCACTGGGAAGAAGTTTCTTCTCAAATTTAAGTGGAACCTTTTCTGTTCCAGTTTGAACCCATTACCCCTTGTCCTACCGTTGGTTGTCACCGAGAAGAGCCTGGCTCCATCCTCCTGACACTGCCCCTTTCCATATTGATCCCCATGAATGTGGTCACCCCTCAGTCTCCTCTTCTCCAGCTCCAGAGCCCCAGCTCCCTCAGCCTTTCCTCACACGGGAGATGCTCCACTCCCTGCAGCATCTTGGTGGCTGCGCTGGACTCTCTCCAGCAGTTCCCTGTCCTTCTGGAGCTGAGGGGCCACAACTGGACACAATATTCCAGGTCCCTTTCCCCTACACTGCTCTCTAATAGCTCATTCCCCAACTTATACTGGAACCTGGGGTTGTTCCTACCCAGATGCAAGACTCTACACTTGCCCTTGTTACATTTCAACTCTCCAGCCCGTCCAGGTCTCTGGGTGGCATCACAGCCTCTAGCGTGTCAGCCACTCCTCCCAGCTTGGTGTCATCAGCAAACTTGCTGATAGTGCGCTCTATTCCCTCATCCAAGTCATCGATGAATACTTAAGTGGAACCTCCCGTGTTTCAGTTTGTATCCAGTTTGTAACGTTACAAAATATAATTAATGTCATAATTTATGGAGGCTTGCGGGGTGAACCCTCAGCACGATCAAGCCTGGAACCTGCACCAAGAGAGCAAGTTGAATTTGCAAACGCCGGTGTGTTCTTCCCTGGAACCCATATACCGGGATGTGTAAAGAAATGAACTCGCTGGAGCCCTGCGGGGCCACAGCCGCTTCCCGCCCCAGGCGCTGCGGGCGGCCGGGCCCAGCGGGCGGAGGCGGCCGCTGCTCGGAAGGGCCGGGAGGCACCGCCCCGCCCCGCCCCGCCCCGCCCCGCCGCGCCCCGCCCCGCCGGGCTGACAGAGGGAGGCGGTGGCAGCGGAAGCCGCGGGGACAAGGGGGACAACAGCGACGGTACCGGCGAGGGGTCAGCGCGGCTGCTCATGGCGGGGGTGCGGGGGATGGAGCGGCCTGCCGGGGGTGCCTCGTGTGGACACAACTGTGTCTGCGCTTTTTCCCTTTTGAAATAGCAAACGGTTACACGGCTTTTATTTTCCTATATGTTTTCTGCAGTGCGCAGATTTCTTCTTAAGGAATTCGACCTTTTGGGCTGTGCCCTCTTAATTAATCTATACGTTGTGAAGGGTTTCCTGCAACAGAGAATTAAGATCGTTTAGGCAATTTGAAGAGAGAGAAAGTCACTGTTAAAGGCTGTATAAAATACCTTTAAAAGGATTGTTGTACTCGGCTATCACAGCTCATGATCTTGCAAAAATTCCTCTGGTTCTCGTTGGCAGTGACCCAGGCAAAGAACATGAGGAAACAGGAACAGCAATAGATTTCCAAGTTGTTTCTGCTGGTAGCTTAAAAATATTTTTTTCTATGATTTAACGTTATAGATATGGTAGTAATCTTTAAATTAGACTATTCATTAGCTATCGTAATTATTAGAATTTAATCATAATGAGAATTTGCCACCTTTTTCCTGTCAAGGAATTCCCAAGCTCTAGCAGAGTGAGAAATGGATCTGACGTTCTAGAGCATGCTCAGTACACTCTTTGTTACAGTTCATTTGAAGTCAATCAGTTTTATCTGTCAGCACAATCTCAGACTTTGCTGTGTGGTTCCAGCAAGCCGCCAGCTTGCAGGAAAATCACGGATTTCCCTGGAAGGAGCGATTCTTGCCTGGGTGCAACTGGAAGCCAAAAGCTGCTGGGAAATAAAGCCTGGAAGCCGTGGGGACCTGTCCTGGGCATCACTGGAGCTCTGCAGCTGCAGCATCTCCAAGCTAAAGTGCCCGCTCGACTATCAGACCTCACCCCTTCAGCCTCGTTTCTTTAAGCATTTGAAAGAGGAAGAAAAGACGGTTTTCCTGTAAGGGCTGTGGTGAGGGTTTCCCCTTTAATTTTCCCGTATTCTCTCTGTGTTTGAAGTTCTGTGCTTAGTGACGGTGGCATATTCGCAGATTTTTCATTATGTAGCAGATCAGGCACTGATCTCCAGTTCTGTTCTTCAAAATGGCTTTTCTGTCCATAAGGAATCAAGGTCCTTCTAATCAGATTATTCTTCCATTAGGTAGTCAAGAACTGATCAAACTTCAGCATGCTTTAAATTGATCATCGAACCCTGAGAAATGTTACTTATATAACATCAAATATATAAGCACTGATCTATAACTCAGGTTATTTTCTTCCAGTATGTATTTTTCATATTGTTCACTGAAAGCCAGGCTGGTATATACAGAGAAAAACGGAGCATTTTAATTCTTTCGCTCCCATAAAGCTGAGAAGTAAGTATGAGATTGCAAATCTGATTTTTTTGTGGTTATAGCCAAGTTCCCTAAATGTAATCTGAGCACACCCAATGAGTTTCCTCTGCACCTGCCAAATTTATCTTCTCTTTTAACTGTGTTTGATTCTCAACCCAAAATTTTGGAGGTTTTACGTGTCTGTAAGATGGGACGTTGGTCACGTTAGGAAGTGAATCCTGTTAGGACTGAATCGTGTTGCCATGGAGCATTTTTGGAGCCACGCAGCTTTGAAAGAGATCAGTTCTTCTATTTTAGTAGCTGTTTGTGTAAAAGTGCTTTAATGATTTTAAGTGGTGCGCTCTGTATCGCTGGTGAAGGGTGCTCCAAATGCTTCTCTTAATGCATCATTAATTTAAAGTCAGATTGTACACAGAAATACAAGGCAAGTGGGCTCTGGCAATTTAAATTCTCCTGATTTCTAGCATGTGATGTTGGGCTTTGGATTTATTTTTAAAAAATGTAAAACATTTACAAGCCTTGTAGTGGTCATTTAAAATATCAGTTCAATAGTAATTAATTGTGTTTTGAAATGAGACCTTCCATCATCCTTACCTGTATCTTTGTGGATACCTTACAGTGCGGGGTAAATACTGCAAACATTAGAAATCGTTGGGAGCTCCCACAGTGGCAGCTTAATTATTTTGTAGTTATTTTGGCTTAAAGGTACATTATGTTCACAGCCAATGTAGTTCTAAAGAAATACAGCAAAGGCAAGTGCTGCTGAATGGGGGTTGAGGGCTGAGATTCTCTTTTTAAATCTAGTTTTGGGATTGTGTATAGATTTGAATAGTCCTGGCACTGTGGTACCATCTGCAGCGTGGACTCCACGGAGTTAGGCTCAGACCAAGGTTTGTGTCCCAGGCCAAAAAGCGGCTCGGCCTCATCTGCATCACTTGTGCCCGCGGGTGCTTTCAGTTTGTGTGGCTTTGCTGATGGAGCTGAGTGAATGTGGCTTTTCTTACAAAACTTCTTGAAGATTCAAAGCTCATCTGCTGCAACGGATTCCCTGCTGCTCCCGTTCTGTCAGCTGTAAAGCTGCTGCGCCAAAGTCAGTTGCGATGCCCCTTTGTTAAATCACTTGATTTATTTTCTAATATGTGCCTATTAACCCATTCCCGTATCACGCTGCGTGTTGCGGGAGCCGTTTCTCTGGGCAGCGCAGGAGCCGAGTCTGTCACGACACGTTGGTGTTTGCGGCTGCGGCTCTGACACTGCTCGTCAGGATGTGGCTTTGCTTGTTCTCAGTCAAAACTGAGGCCACGGGGCTGCTCCACCCTTACATGAGGGACGAAATAGTTCTTTGTACTTTTCTTTCCACCTGTTTTCTTGGCTGATCTGCTCCAGCTTATAAAAACCACCAGTTTTTAGAACTTCCTTTCTTTAAATCAAAACTTCTGAACGTCAATTTGATGAACACTTTTGTAGCCATTAGATTTTGTGCACAATATTCCCTCCTCGAGACTGAACGGAGTCGGAGATGTGTGGAGATCTCTGGGGTCCCAGTGCTCAGCGGGGCTTGTGCAGGTGAAATTTCTGAGGTGAAACCTCTACGGTTTCAATCAGTGTCATCAGCTCAGTGTTGTGCTCATTCTGTGACGCACAGAGACACGTGGGGTACAGGATGTTGTAACGGCCGCGCCAGCGCGTCTTGGATCTTGGACAAGAGGAGAAAAATATAATATTTGAATAACAGCATTCTGAATGCTACTTTTTCATTTCTTTTTCAGCAAGAGACATGCTGCAGGACTTGTGGTAGAGATTTTGGAGGTCGCTGACGCACTTCTGCAAAGTTCTAGTCAGTGTCATGTATATGCGAGCACTAAAATGGATTCTTTTGTTTCTCCTTGTATTTTCTGTCGTAACAACTTGGTACATAAGTTTTTCCCCCAACGCTGGGATTGAGCAGACAAACCTGATGTATTTCTATGAATACGAGCCAGTTTACAAGCAACGCTACCTCTTCACGTTGCGGGAGCACCTGAAATGCGAAGACATCGATCCGTTCCTGGTCATCTTGGTGACTTCGCATCCCGAGGACGTGAAATCAAGACAGGCCATCAGGATAACGTGGGGATCTCGGGACTCGTGGTGGGGACATCGAGTTCTAACCCTGTTCTTACTGGGGCAGGAGACTCGAAGAGAAGACGACGCTGCTGTGTTGTCAGTGGAAGATGAAAACGTCCTCTACGGTGACATAATTCGCCAGAATTTTCTGGACACCTACAACAATCTCACCTTGAAAACGATCATGGGCTTCAGGTGGGTCACCGAGTTCTGCTCTAACGCCAGATTCCTCATGAAAACCGACAGCGACGTCTTCATCAACACCCCGAACCTGGTCAAATCTCTTCTGAAGCTGAATTCCTCAGAAAATGTTTTTCTTGGTTATCCTCTTGTACATAACTTCCCCTACAGAGGCTTTTCCAAAAAGACGTACATCTCTTATGATGAGTATCCGTTCAAGACGTATCCTCCCTATTGCAGCGGGATGAGTTATATCCTGGATGGAAAACTGGCTCTGAGGATTTATGAACTGATGAGTCATGTCAAACCCATTAAATTTGAGGATGTTTATGTTGGAATTTGCTTAAATATGCTTAAAGTGAACATCAGTATTCCAGAGGATAATAAATTCTTTCTTTATAAAATTGATTTTGATATCTGTAAGTATCGACATTTGATTGCGGTACATGGCCTTACACCAAGTGAAATCATCAGGTTTTGGCAGGATTTATCAGCAGACACTTCAGTTACTTGCCTTTGATTCTGTATTTATCTATAAGCTTCAACCTATTTGCTGTAAAAATGTTTAAAGTCCAGGGCAACGCAACCCAAACCCAGAGCTGCCCATGGGACCTGGACCGCAGGCGGCGGTGCTGCCGGGCAGAACCACAACGGCAGAATTGCCCTGGAAAGTTCCCATATTCCTAAATAAAAACACTGAGCATTCACAATGCGCTTTCTCATGTACCTGCCCTGACGTGAAATGTCACCGAGCAAGAATGTTTATGCCAAGAAAGCAGCCTTGAAGATAATTCCCTAATTCCTAACTGGATTTTTCTTATTGTTTTTGCAACTGAATCATCCTTTGCCACCTTTAGGTGTTTGTTCTCTGCCCAACAACTTCCTTTGTTCAAAATATCAACTTTGATCCTCCCGAGGATTTTACAGCATTGAATTTAAACACGACACACCTCTGGAATTGTTTGCAGTATTACAAACCTGGGGACCCTGTGGGGTCTGCAGAAGCCGATGGGATATGCTGCAAATGTGATGCACATTGCGTGTGTATCTAGGAATGTAGATGTAGAAAACAGAATTGCTTGGGTGTCTGATAATGTTCGCGGGGTGAGTTTGTGTGTGGTGGAGTTATCAGACATCTCGTACATCAGGATAATCGAAATGCACAAATATACATCTGTGAACGGGCCCTGAGAGTGCTGGAACCACACAGGGAAGATCACAACAGATGCATTTAAATTGTGACTTTATATCTGTTTTTACAATAGTTCTCTTCAAATTTTAAAACGAAAAAAGAAAGAAATGCTGAGATTTGTGTTTCTTAAAGAGGACAAACTTCATTATGTCTGTAAAGATGGGTATTTTAATCACTTTATTCATATCTGCAAGGCCGAGTTTTCAGTAGTTTACACTTCTAATAGACAACAATACAGAATTGGCAATGGCATTAACATGATTATTCTTGACACGTCCACTACACAGCGCAGATGCTACAGGTGCCTCCCGGAGCTGCCACCTCCTGCTCCAGCGGGGCCGGTGCCGTATTTACACGGGGCTGCTCTTCACCTCGTCTCTTAGAGACAAATTACACCAGGTGCAGAAACCTCCAGGACCAACTTTGAGGTTTCACCGTGTTTTTTACGTTGTGATTATGGTCAGTATTGAGTTTTGCTCTGTACAACAACTGCACCTGGTTTTGTGATGGAATTATGGGGTGTGTTATTTGGTTTTTAGATATAAAAATGCAGTTTGGGGAGAATTCTCTCTAAACAAGTATTTCAGATGTCAGCGGTCTAAGAATGTATGTTAAGAAGATCAAAGTTTTTAAAAAATAGATTTATTTCGTTAAACTAAATAGCTAACGGTACAGTATTGCATAACTGAGGGCAGAATGCTGCTGTGGTTCTAGAAACGGGTGAAACTCCGGCTGTTCCTGTGCTTTTGGGATCTGTGATTCGGTTGCTGTGCTGTTGTCAGCTCCTGAGCGCTCTGGGAGAGATGTTTAACCCGCTCTTTGATCATTTGTACACCTTAAAAAACCCACCACCTCCTCTTTTTATACGCCTGCCATGTTAAATGTTTAGAAATACATTATTTTCGCAAGAACACCGATAGTCCAGCATGGCTTGTATTGCTTCCTCAAATAAATGTACTGATGAAAGAACCTGGGCAGCTAAAGCAGCCGGTGCTCCTGGCGAGGGAATAAGAACCAGGTATTACAGCAAAAGGGCTGCAAGAGAAATGCACCCACCACCAAACAAGGTGTTTTTAGTATTTGTGCCCCAGAATGATAACACTGCTCATGGTTTTCAAGGCATTTGCATTCATATTTGAGTCTGACCTTATTATTGCTTAAAAAACTGTAAAAATTCATAACTGAGCTAATGTTTCTGCTTTAAGCAAATATCAGGGAAGTTTCTTGTGCGAGCAGCCGTGCAAAGACTGTGAACTCATGTAAGGAAGCATTAAAGTCAGCAGTTGGCCCAAATTTTATTGCGTCTGCCTACAATATTGTACTGAGGATGAAGCTTCAACCACAGGCTGAGATTTCCCGAAATCCAAAGGTTCTTGTGCAAGCAAGTGGTTCATAGACAAATTAAATCAGGACTCCAAGCGCTTGTGATTTGGATGTGAAAAGTGTGGGGCTTTTTACCTTGAAAAGCCTAATAATAATAATGATAATAATAATTATAATAATAATCTCTTGGTCAGCGATATCTGGAAACCACAGCTGGGGGGGGAGCAAAAGGGTTTTACAGGGTAGGATGTCAAGCCTGGGGTGCCTGGATGGTATTTCAGAAGGGTTAAAAGGTTTAAATGTTTTGTGCGTTGAACAAACAGGTTCACAATAAGCCATGAAATAGTACGTGCTGCAAACTCAGGGGCTTTATTTATTCCTTATGATCGGTTCAGTACTAACAGGACATAGACGGTTTGCAACATTTTCCTAAGGTTTATCTTCTATTCCCTCATCCAAATCATTGATGAATATATTGAATAATATCTGCCTCCCTCAAAGTACCAATGCGTCTCCACAGGCTCAAAGGAACATAGGGCTGGCCATATAAACGCAGAAAAAAGTGCTTTATTTCCTTATTGCTCAACTCAGTCAGAGTTCTTCTGTAACACTGAGCTGACCTACTCACAAAAGTGCATTTCAGCTCTCTAGTCCAGAATTGTTCTTGATTTGAGCCTCTTTACTGATGGCTTTAGACGGACTTCGGCTGCACGTTTGGCTTAACGGAGCATCTGGCCTATTGTGTAGAACAAGAGACAACTGATGCCTTGAACTTCGTTACCTAAGGGTATTTTTTTTTTTGTAAACCAGCTGCTTACCTAAGCTGTATATAGCCAGCACTATATAAATGATTTAAAATTCAAATACCTTTAAACTTAATTGTAGCTATCTTTATAGACATGAGTCCTCAGGTGCAGAAGGGTGCGTTATGAATACACGGACACTGCCGAGGGGCAGCAGCTCTGGGCTGTGCGGCTGCCGAACCCCAGCAGAACATTCCCAATGTTAACCTTGCTATTCCCTACAGCCGGACTGCGGGATGGAGGCCTCAACACCTACCTTAGGAAATGAAAGGCTGGTGAGGGGTTTTTTTAGTATAATCACTTACTAAATGTTTCTCTGTAAAATAAGTATCAGCTGCATTAGCAATATATTATGATTATTTAAAGCATGTATTCTGCGAGGCAACAAAACTCCCTTATTTTCAAGATCGAGTGTTTGTGTAGGAAACACTGTTGTTCAGGCTTTAGTATTAACTTCCGTATTCTAAAATGTTCACTATTTTAAGTTTACCACATGTCAATGGTCAAATACTGTAAACACATCAGCAGCAGTTTTGGTACTGACCTTGTGTTCCCATGTCAGCAGACAATACATGATGTCAAATGGGATTTACTTTATCAAAACACTCAATAAAACGGGCTCATTCATTTAAAATTGTGAACTGTGCCAGGGGGATTTTAAGTCACAGGTTTTTCACTATTGACTTTACCAATCCTTCTGGTTATGGTGCTTAGGCTAGCCACTAGACGGAGCTGTGATCCCGCCTAACCAGGCCAGGATCTAGAGCCGGGATCCCGTCACTGCCAGGAGCTGCCAGCGGTGAAGGTCAAAGCCCTTTTGTCAGAGGAGTGAACAAACAGCCTTGTCCGAACCCGCCGGCACGTAATCAGTGATAAACTACCTGCTAGTCCATGGGCAGAATGGAAAACCTTTAACGTGTGCTACAGGGGAGTTAAACTCTTAGTTTACACCACCACTGCGAACAGCCCAAGTTCTTTCAAGTACTTTCAAGGTGACTCATTACAAGGCATGTTTTTTCCTATTAGACCATATGAAAGATGCTCTTTGGCAGCAACTTCATATATCAGTTTCCTGCCATTATAAACCATCATTGCTGGATGAACTGTCACTGATGGAGCTACTCTGGCTTAAACAAAAAACTTCCACAAATACATAGGGCAGGAATTCGGAAGCCACTTCAACCAAAAGGCATCTCCCCTTTTTTTGGGGAGGAGGCCAGGCCGGGCAGCAGGACCAGGATGGAGTCGGGGCTGCCGCACCTTGTGCTCGAGCGCCCGGGGATGTTCCTGCTACAGGCTCCGGCAGCTCCTCCCAGATGTAGGATCCACATTCCAGCAGTGGAGGATCAGACCCCAGATCATTTAAGTTGTGTAAGCAATCCATACACTGCTTAATCTTGTCATCCAACAGCTCTATGCATCACGACGGAATTTGGCTCAGATCAGCATGACTGGGAAGCTACAGGTATCTAGAACTGGATTAAAAACTTCTTAGAGACATCTAGCAGGGGACAGGTCGGCACTGCGCACGTGGAAGACGGAGCCCGTCACCTCCAGCAGCCCACCTTTACACCTATAGTGACTGCAAAGAGTGTTTTAAAGTAATATTAATATAACCAAAAGACCTCACCAGAGCTTACGGATGCCTTGGGCCAGGAGGAAGCTGCTGCCGAGGTGGGGGTGTTGCCGAGAAAACTGAAGGTGCTAGAACAACAATTGTTGCAGGTGCAGACAGTGCAAGGTTGAAGAGGGGCTGGTGCGGTGACTGGATGGGCCTGTGAGTGACGGAGTAAATGAATCCTGGGATAAATATCCTGCCAAGCCTGCCAGACAGTTCCATATCGCTCTGCACGGTGTGTTTTCCTAAGTCCCGTGCCGGGTTAGTGCTGGTGACCCTGCTCTACAGGCGTCCTCTGCTTTAGGGCTCTGGAGGCTGCTGGGGCAAATCCTCCTGTTCCTGGGCAGCTGTTTTACAAACACCTGGACTCCGTCCTACAAAGCGAAGCCAGCAGGACAGAAACATCACCTGTGAAGCAGAAGGGAAAGGCAAACGCCGCACGTACCACTGACCTCTGCCTGCAGTTCCAATCCTGCCGCCGTGGCCTTCTGAGGACGTGATTAAGCGCTCCCATGGAAATACCACACAAGGTTTTCATTTCACAGCGCTCTGACCTCAACTACCTTTTCAAAATAAGGTAACCTGCAGTTATTAACATTTTCTGTTAGCTGCTCAATTTAACTTCAAAGTTACATTTAAAATTCACCGAATGCACTCTTCGAGAGATTTTAAAAGTCCACAACCTGCCATCCTCTGAAGGACCAGAGCAGGGAACGCCGGACACTTGGATCCCTCTGCTCATCACTCGGCTGCTCCTCAGAGTCAAGGGGCTCTGCCGGCGTCTGTGATGAGAGGAGGTGCCCAAGGATCCAAACACGGTTTGAACAGCACTGGTAACAGCAACACATCCAAATTAAGAGCCATGATTATCTCCAAACAAACTAAAGGAGGGGAGCTTGTTGGGGGAAAGATAACCTAGGAACAAAAGTGACTAAGATGGGGATTCCTGCTCGAGCAGAAATTTGTGCCCTTTTGGTTTTGTCTGGAGGGACACCCTGCCCGCTCAGCACAACCACAACACGTGCCGGTATTTTAGGGACCAGCCACTTGCCCAAAACCGTTGCAGGTGGGTGACGAGAGCCAAGGAATGGTTAAACTAAGGAATATTGTGTCTTTACCCAAGAAACAGACAAGGGCAGTTAACGCATTCTATCCCTGATTCACCTTGGGACCCGAATACTGACAACTCCATCACCTTGAAAACACGAGACTCGAGCGGATCGTCCAGGACCACGTTTTGGTGGAGGGAACCCCAAGGGTTGTTGTACGACACGATACAGGCCAGCGAGCCACCCGAAATCCCAACCTCCAACAACAGACTGTCGTCATTTAAACTTACAGTAGTCACAGATTCCAAAATTCAATTAAATACTGGAAGTTAGATCTAAACACTTTTTTATCTAGATTTAACAGAAGCATTTATGTCTGGCATTTACACATTATACCAAAAAATGGTTTTTAAGTGGTCTTCCCCTCATTAACACCACAAATCAATCTGCAGTAGCACAAGGAAGTCTCTCAATAGGCTTCACTTCCATCTAGGTGGCTCTAAGGAACGCGCTCTTTTGTTTTCCAGACAATCATTAATGAAATGAATTTTATCTTGCATCACTTTCTGTACAGGCCTGTGAAAAGTCCTTGCCAAAAACCTGACAAAGGGCTGAATCTCGGTGAATGTCACATTCCTCGAGCCCAGCAGACCGAGGTTTTGATACAGGATCAGGATATTTCGCTGGAGTTTAACATTAGTTGGTTTGAATACAACATGGCATAGAAGAGATGTTTAAATTCGAGTAATGCACAGACTGAATAAACATGTGGCTTCAGGTAATTCGGTAACTCTACCTCATCACATGCTTGGCGGGGATTTATTAATATTTAAGGGGCGGGAGGTTAAACAAAGCGAGAGCCAGTTCTGTGGTAGCAGGTTAAGAGTTGGCTCCTCTTCCTCCTTCGTATCAATAACAGGCCAATAATCACAAACCTTTTCCTGTACAACCTGAGCACTGCAGATTAAAAAAGGAAAGAGACGAGAGACGCGAGAGCATGGTTCCGGAGTCGCGCCCGCGAGCGCCGGCAGCAGCGTCCCCGTCACTCGTGCCTCTGCGCGAACCTTCGACCGCCAGAAATGAGAAGCAAGGAGTCAAACGAAAAGTCTACACGGGATTTGTAAAGAAAACTCTGAAATGGGAGGTTACAGTTGGTTTCTAAGGAGCAGCAAGGTCACGGGCGACGGGTACACGTGAACGAACTGAATCCTTATCATCACTCAGAAAGTATTTATTGTATTGCTCCTTTTGCTAAGCAGGGAACAAAGACCAGAGGGATCTGTTCCTTTTGTGTAGAATCTTAACGGCATTTACTAGAGCTTTCTACTACGTTTAAAATGTACGAGTTTGTTCTAAGTTCAGAGTGCGGCAGAGCCCCAGCGGCAATTACTGTTCCTCTGTTTTGCTGCTATTCCTGAACTTCACCACCATCACGGTGATATTATCAGGACATCCTCTGTAAAAGGACTGTAGGACTATGCTCTTGGCACCAAAGTGCGGCTCATCCAAGCGTTCCTTGATGAACCGCACGGCTTCCTCGTTGCTGAACGCGTCCCACAGCCCGTCCGACGCCAGGATCATGAACTCCGGCTGCAGTTTGTCCAGGTCAAAGGTAAGAATGTCGGGGTCGGGAATGACAACGTTCAGGTTCTTCAGAGGGTAATCCCCCAAGGAGCGGGACATGGCCAGGATCCCCTGCACGCGCCACGAGCCGTTAAAGCTGATAAAACCACCTGGGGAGAAACAGCAACGTTTAGAGCGGTTCTTTTGGAAGTTCAAGCGTTTCTCCGGCTTCCTGCCAGACCCACCCCCAAATCCCCGCTGTGGTGCATGTGTCTTACGGAGCTCAAACTGCAGGAGGTGCGGGATGAGCCGGGTTGGGAATGGCTCCGCATTCAATCGGAGCGGCTCAGTGCTCCCCGTCCTCCCAGCACCAACCACACACAGGAATTCCTGTGCTGCACAAATCCCTGTGCAGGAAGGGAACCTTCAGATAAAAATACTGAAAGCAAATATTTATACGCTCGTGTTAGTAAACACCTCCTTTTTCTGCGTAGTTCACATTTTGCCCGTTTCAGAAGGAAACCCTGAAAACACCCTGGGGGAGGACTCACGTCTCACCTCAAGGCATAAAAAGAAGCAAGTGCACAAACATTCACAGGCTCTTCTGTCAAACTGCCTTGAATGAGCTGGGCCACAACGGGCCAAAAAACCACTGGGAACAAACCCATCGTGAACTTTTACTTCAAGTCAGAAAAATGCAAATGATTTTACCCTAGAAGGATGAAGGCTACTTCTAGCTGGAAATGTATTATTTAGGGGGTGCTTACAGTGAGGGTTTGCACTGAGATCGATGACCAACACTGGTCTGGTTGTACCAGGGAGGGAACTGCGTGGTGTTCAAGGGCAAAGAGTAAACCTGAGGCACCTTCGGTTCCTCTGCAGCTGCTGCCACCGGCCGCACTGCTCCTGTCATCGGAACCTGAACGAAAAGTCACTTCGGGACAAATAATTTGCAACTGTGGAACATTACAACGTATAACAAAATGATATCTGCAGGGTGTCTGCTTTGGTGTTGTTATAAATGTCTTTGTATTAATAGTTATCAGGATGTTTTAGCTGCGCTATTTGTCAGTCACCTAAACCTCAGGACAGCGTTTCCATTCCTGCTTGGCTGATCTAATCTGCAAATTCCTTCTGCTTTCAGCTGAAATCCATTTAAATCATTTAACGATTCCTTGTTGTTTAAAGCTCAAGACCAGCAGAAACCTCGTTCAGCTGCTGCCGAAGGTTCTGAGGGTGCCTGGGCTGGATGTCACACAGCGATGAGGCCCATGGTAAGTGCAGTGTAACCACGTGTACGTATCGGGATGACAGGGGAAGCAAAATGCAATTAAGAAGAGGCAGTTTTAAGTGGATATTTTACACACAATTAGAGGACAGCGATGCCCGCGTCCGTCACTGTTCCTGCCGAGGAGGCGGCTGCTGCTCCCATCTGCATGGGCTGTGCTTACGCACATAAAGTGACTTTTCGGAGGCACCTGGAAATGCCAACAGCACGAGCTGAATTCCTGTGGTTTGCTGAAGTGTCTGCTGGCACTTCTAATAGTTTTAGAAAGCTGATCATAAAGAATACATGAAAGAGCTGATGGGAAAGCAAACATTCTGCAGCACTGGCTGTCACCGGAGAAGAAAAGGCATTAAAGAAACAGAAGCTTTTTAGCAACCGCACAAACATTTTGCACGTTAGTGAGAGCGAAGCTCAGAGGATTATGTTCCTATCAGTGACAATCACCTTATGGCTCTGCAACCAAGTGATTCTTCGCAAACCCAAACCACAGCTGTTTCAAGGCCAGCGTCTTACCCTGATACTATAATTTCTACATCGCTCAAGCTGCCGATCAGAAGGAGATTCCTTGTGTTTCCTGGGAAACCAGCATCCTCGTGTGGCAGGACGTGCAGCCCACGTCCCACAGGAGCGGGTTAGAGTGGTGGGATGACACCTGGAATATGGTGTTTGATTTTGGTCCCCGCCACACAAAAAAGACGTGGACAGGCTGGAGGGGGCCCAGAGAAGGGCTGTAAAGATGGTCCAAGGACTGGGAAACTGCTGTGTGAGCTGAGAGAACTGGGCTGGTTCAAGAAAAGAGGCTGAGGGGAGACCTCAGCACCATGTGTGTAAAGGGTGGCGATGGAGAAGATGGAGACAGAATCCCAGAATCCCAGAATGTCAGGGATTGGAAGGGACCTGGAAAGCTCATCCAGTGCAATCCCCCCATGGAGCAGGAACACCCAGCTGAGGTTCCACAGCAAGGTGTCCAGGCGGGTTTGAATGTCTGCAGAGAAGGAGACTCCACAACTCCCTGGGCAGCCTGGGCCAGGCTCTGACACCCTCACCATGAAGAAGTTTAATCTCATATTTAAATGGAACCTCCTGTGTTCCAGTTTGCAGCCATTACCCTTTGTCCTATCATTGGTTGTCACCGAGAAGAGCCTGGCTCCATCCTCCTGACACTCACCCTTTATATATCTGTAAGCATTAATGAGGTCACCCCTCAGGCTCCTCTTCTCCAGCTCCAGAGCCCCAGCTCCCTCAGCCTTTCCTCACACGGGAGATGCTCCACTCCCTTCAGCATCTTGGTGGCTGCGCTGGACTCTCTCCAGCAGTTCCCTGTCCTTCTGGAGCTGAGGGGCCACAACTGGACACAATATTCCAGGTGTGGTCTCCCCAGGGCAGAGCAGAGGGGCAGGAGAACCTCTCTGACCTACTGACCACCCCCTTCTAACCCACCCCAGGTACCATTGGCCTTCCTGGCCACAAGGGCCCAGTGCTGGCTCATGGTCACCCTGCTGTCCCCAGGACCCCCAGGTCCCTTTCTCCCTTGTTACAACGGGTCACGTGGAAAAGACGTGGGGCAACGGGTCCAAGTCACTCCTGGGGACATTCCAATGGGACACAAGAGGGAAATACCTCATGACAAGAACAATCAGCCATTGGGACAATATCCCCAGGGAAGTGGTGGATTTCCTAGCACTGGGCACTTGTAAGATTCAGCCGGACCAGCTCATCTGGACCTTTTGCCAAGAAAGGCTGGACCAGATGATCCTTGTGGTCCCTTCCAACCGGGGATTCTGGGATTCTGATTCAATTTGCTGCAGGTTTGGGGACCCATGACCTCTCGCTGCGCTGCAGGGATTCTCATGAGAAACATGAGCGCTGGCTCCTGGGCCTTGAGCTGCTCCCGTCACGTCACACTGATAAATGGACATTTTTTTTCAGGCTGTGGGTTGACTAAGACTTTGTACACAGTTACTGGGAATGGGGAAAAAGAGAGGGGCTGAATTTATTCCCCATCCACCGATGGCTGACAGCAGAAACCTCCTTAACGTCCACCCCGGCAGCAAAAAATGACGGATTAGTTTAGACTTGTCACCTCGATGTTAACGCCCCGCTGAAACGCAAAGGCCAAGTCCCGCTTTTCTTTGAGCCGCCGTTTCAGGCTGCCTCCAATTGATTTATATCAAACCGAGGATTGAAGGGTATTTTCTCAACCGTGGCTATACGGATTTCACTTTGAAATGAAATATAATCCTACGAACACAAATGTGCTGTCACTTTATCTACGGGGCACTGGCTTGATGGTGTGATGCACAGCTGGAAAACCGAAATGTAACGTAACGATGTGGTTATTGTCGTTTTCTTCAGTTCTACATAAGAAAGTATCCAGATGGTGGAAAAAAGTCAGGTGCTTTTGTCACAGGAGCAATGTAGTTCAGTTCGAGTATTTTGCTTCCATTTTACACTTACTGTGTGTAAAGAAGGATGTTTCCATATGTAAAAGTATCCATCAGTCCTATAAACTGGGATGTATGTTTTGAACTGGGCTATGAGGCCACATCACTCATGATAATCCAGTGGGGCAACGGGTAACAGAGAAGGGAATTCATTAAGTCTCCACGCTAGACAGAATATTTCTTGTTTAGCTGCACAAAGTTATCATTTTAACTTATTAAAATAATTTCTCCAAAGTTGAAAATCCCTGCAAAAAGTCCAGGTTCCTTTTTCACGTTGCTGTTATAAAGACTCATTTCTACACCAAAAGAAATACCCCAATTTTTTCTTTGTTTTCTCCTATGTGCAGGCTGCCTTTAAGTGAACAACTGCACAGTGGCCCTGGATGTGGCTACGAGGGAAGCGATTTTACAGAATCCCAGAATGGACTGGGTTGGAAAAGCCCTCAGAGATCATCCAGTCCAACCCTTGGTCCAACTCCAGTCCATTGACCAGATCATGGCACTAAGTGCCATGGCCAATCTCAGTTTACAAACCTCCATGGCCGGTGAGTCCAGCACCTCCCTGGGCAGCCATTCCAATGCTGACCACTCTCTCTGCACAGAATTGCTTTCCCATCTCCAGCCTCAATTTCCCCTGGCAGAGTTGAAGCCCATGCCCCCTTGTCCTATTGCTGACTGCCTGGGAGAAGAGCCCAATCCCCACCTGGCTAGAACTGCCCTTCAGGTCGTTCTAGAGAGTGCTGAGCTCACCTCTAAGCCTCCTCTGCTCCAGACTGAACAAGCCCAGCTCCCTCAGCCTCTCCCCATAGGGCTTGTGCTCAAGTCCCTTCCCCAGTCTTGTTGCTCTTCTCTGGATTTAAATAACACCTCTCCCAAGTACAGAGTTGAAGCGAAGTGAGACTGAGATGTTCCTGTTCCTTTTGCTTAGGGTCTGTATATTAATATTTTCTCTTCCCCTTTGGGGAACGTCCATGCTGTGCGTGGCAGCGCAGGGATCCCCGCTGCTCTGACGCCGAAAGCAAACGGAGAGGAACAGGCACGTTGTGCGTACAGGCGTTTAGGCTGCTGGGGGCGTATTGATAAACCGCAGCTTTAAAGATTGTTTTACATTCAGGGAAAAACTTGTTATTTGCACTTTGCAGACAAAGAGTTGGAGGCGGCGCTGTCTCTGGGGGCAACGCGCATCGGTGGGTTTAACACAAACAGGAACCTTTTCTCCTTCATCAAATAATGTGCTGCCGCGGGGAGCCAAACCAGGAGTGGGTTCAAAAGAGAATTTGACAAATTCATGGAGAACTGGCTATTAAAATTGCTGATCCAAATGTAACTTGTAGCCCAGGAGGTCCCTAAACTGACAAGTGATGAAAGCGAGAAGGATTTATTGCAGAAAGGTTTCTGCTTCTTATATTCTTTCCCTAAGCTCTTGCTACAGTTTACATGTTTGTGCTCGTTAGCAGCGACTATATGGGAACAAAAAGCAGCTTGGATGAATTAGAGTCACACTCTGCTTATTTTAGGAACTAAATTCAAACCCAGCCTCTCGCATAAAGGCCGCTGATACGCTTGGGTGTGACGAAGCCTCTAACGCTGCGGCTCCTGCTCATTAATCTTCTCCCTGCAGAGATCACAAGGGAGCTGGAGGGGACGGTCACCGGTCGGTGACGATGAAGGCCGCTCTTCTTCCTCCCACACCACCTCATTAAGGGACAGGTCAATCTGCTCCCATTTCTCTGTCTGCACCACTGAAAAGTGCTGTATTAATAATGGAAGGTTTGATCTGCTGATGCCTCAGCCTGGTTCTTTTCAGCCTCCCCCGGGGGAAAAGTCTATATTATTGACAGAGAAAAAAGATGAACCTTCAATCCAAAGGTAAAATGTTAACGACTCACCGGCTCTTTTAATCCTCTTCCTCTCTTTCAGCTGGTAGGGCTTGTGGTCGTGGGACAGGGGGATGGCGTTGCCGTCCTTGTCACACAGGACTCCTCGCGAATCGCCAACGTTGGCCACCGTCAGTTCCTTGTCCGACAACAGCGCGATCAGACACGTTGTGCCTGGAAAAAATAGAAGGGAATGTGAGGCAAGACAAATATTAATATATGGCAGGGTATATATTTATACATACATATGCATTTGCGATTATACTGCAAGTTTTCTCCGGTTGCTGCCACACAGACCGGCACAATAAGGGACAGCAAAGTTTGGACCCCAAACTTTTTGGTCTTCTGTGCAGGTGGGGAAAAAAATGATTAGCAGGAAAATGTTCTTTTCATTAATAAGGACAGAGAGGGGCTGAGGTGGGAGGAGTGGTTCCCACTCTCCTTTTCCTAATGGCCAAGGACAGTGATGAACAGGTACAAACAGCCCCAGAGCCGGGTCGCTGCTCCATGAACCAAAACTGCTGCAGGGGACCCTGTGTGAATACATCAGAACTTGTTCCCCTCAACAACTGAGATCCCATTTTTTAGGTTTTTGTGTTGAAAAGAGGAAAAGATTTGGCATTTTTACTCAATCTTTAAATACACAGAAATTTTCCTCATTTAACTGATGTGGAATGGAACGAATTTGAGCAAAGCAGACCCCACTAACACCGCGCCGTTCCTGTATTTTCCCCTTCCAGCTCGTGCAAACTGTGTTCCTAAAAACTCCAACTATTCCTTGCATGGTCTTTGGGCCACATGCCACAATTCCATTGATATTTTAGAACAGGCAAGTTTGCAGATCTACACCAACATGAACATGAAAAGGGAACGTGCCTGGCGCTCAGTTGAGATTGCACAGCGCTCTTAGAATGGTGACAAAAGGCAACTCCAGTCCCCTTCGCCAGTCAATAAAATGAACTGCATGGCTTTCTTTTCCTTTTAAGTAGACAAAGCAACACGTCGCTGCTCGGGTGTTTTAATCAGACACGGTTTTAATGAATATTACTGGCAACGGGGCATTCCAGCATCTCCCCCCTGCATTTGCTCCTGGGCAGCTGTATTAGTGTATTAGGGTATAGGGTATTAGGGTATAAATCACTGTTCTGTGGTCTGAAAGTTAAATATTCCAGGCTGGCGCTTGTCTAACTCCAGAGTTGAAAACTACGCTTTGCTGTTTCCATGTCAGTAGTTGAATATCCCATGACTGGTATAAATAAAATAGCCAGTAATAAACAAGTTGTGTTTAGATGCGCTGTGTTCTGAAGATTTATTTTTAACTTAATGGTCTGTCTTTCCCAGCTCTAAACTAGGGCTATTTTTTTTGCAAAACAGGCATATATATGTATTTTATATATATGTATTATTTTTTGCAATTGACTGACACATTGCAGATCTAAATGGATGGAACCCCAGAGGACTTTGTTGTTAAAATACCAGTATCCAAACCACAAAGACAGCGAAATAAGGAGGGTACAAAGCACCGTAGTGGGGTGCAGCTGATCATTTCAGCACAACAAAATGAGATTTAGCATTCGAGGTCACCTCGTTCTCTACCTGAACAGAAGTCAGTAACTGCGCAATGCAGAAAGCTCTGCTTCATCCATAAGAACATCATAGCAACAAACAGCAGCCTCCCTTGGTGTTATTTAGGAAACTTTCCTTAAGGAACATTCCAGCAGGACAACGTGCGGGAGACCAGAGGGCTGGTGTGTGCTGGAGCGGCTCTGACATTCGGTCCAAACTTCGGAGAGAAAAGCAACAGCCGCCTTTGCAATGCGGGTTGAAAACAAAACCCATGAGAGGTGAAACGGGGGCAGAAGTGAAAGAATATGGAATATAGAACCAAAACCGGCTCCGGAGGGAGCGGGACCCACGAGGCTGCAAAACAAACCTCCGGGATCCACCAGCCAAGTGGTGGATAAATCGCTGTGAAGACCTGAGCTGCGGCTTCACCTCCAGCTGATACACGGTCTGTGAATTCAGGGACCCCCCCAGGTTGCATCCCCCTCTCTGACCCCAGCCCAGCAGGTATTTTTCCTACAGGCAGGAGTAAAAATCATACATTTCCTAGTAAGGAAAACACCGTGAATAACATCCTAGAGCCCCGGCACTCAGGAAGTAAAATGCTTCCCAAATAGAGTCATTATTACCACGACTTATATAGAAATAATAACTCTGAACACAGTCTTCTTGGTTCTACGATCTGTGTGAATGAAAGAGAATGAGCATGTGAAGCAGAAGATGATTTGGGAAGGATGGGTGGTTTGACGGTCCCTGATGGACGCTGGGCTGTCCCTAAGTCCCTGACCTCCCTACCGCCTGCCATTATGGGAGAGAGCAAACTTAGTTTACTTTGTTTTCTTTTCCATCTATTTTTATTTCAGTCATTTAACCTTGTGCGGAGTTAGAAAACATGGTGCTCTTGTCAGCCGCCTCAGATTTAATGCAATTGCACAATGGAAAAATTCCCAACATAAAGGGTCCAAAATTGAGAACACATGTTATATTAGTCCCTCGATGCAGCTGCCTGAATAATTCCCCGCTGAGCAGTTTACAAAGGAAATCACCAGAAAATTTAAAACCTGTGCTAAACTGGCTGCAGAGATTGGGGTTTTTTTTCATTTATTTGCCTTTTTTTTTCCCAGTCAGGTGAGATTATTGGTGTTGTATTTTACTATCGGACAAGGCACCTTGTAAAAGTCGAGGCTGCACCGGCTCTATCGGTTTTTAGATAACCGCTTTATCAACAGAAGGAGAAGTCACCAGAGTGCAAAGGAGACTTGATTAATACATCAAAAGGCGTTAGGAGAGCCCAGGCGTGATCCGGCTCAGCCTGTGGCTGCTGGAGATCTTGTGCGTTGTGTGTGGTGTCTAAAAAGCCCACGGACGCCCGGCTGCAAACACCCGCTGGGCAGCTGGGGCTGAGAGCAGAGCTCCTGGCCTCCGGATGGAGGAACTGGGTGAAATTCCCCCCCTTTCCTCGTTTCACCCGCTCCATTTAACTTGTGTGGTAAATCGCAGCAGGTGCTCCCCACAGCCCTTCGTTCACAGCATCACAGGGTGGTTTGGGTTGGAGGGACCTTCCCAGCTCCCCAGTGCCACCCCTGCCATGACAGGGACATCTTCACCAGCTCAGGTTGCTCAGAGCCCCGTCCAGCCTGGCCTGGGATGTCTCCAGGGATGGTTCATCCACCACCTCTCTGGGCAACCTGGGCCAGGCTCTCACCACCCTCAGGGCAACAATTCCTTCCTCATGGCCAGCCTGAATCTTTTAGTTTAAAACCATCACCCCTTGTCCTACCACGACAGGCCCTGCTCAAAAGCCTTTGTTCCCTCTTTCAAAGAATCACACAGAATCCCAGAATGTCAGGGGTTGGAAGGGACCTGGAAAGCTCATCCAGTGCAATCCCCCCATGGAGCAGGAACACCCAGCTGAGGTTCCACAGGAAGGTGTCCAGGCGGGTTTGAATGTCTGCACAGAAGGAGACTCCACAACCTCCCTGGGCAGCCTGGGCCAGGCTCTGACACCTTCACCAGGAAGAAGTTGCTTCTCAAATTTAAGTGGAACCTCTTGTGTTCCAGTTTGAACCCATTACCCCTTGTGCTATCATTGGTTGTCACCGAGAAGAGCCTGGCTCCATCCTCCTGACACTCCCCCTTTCCATATTGATCCCCATGAATGAGTCCCCCCTCAGTCTCCTCTTCTCCAGCTCCAGAGCCCCAGCTCCCTCAGCCTTTCCTCACACGGGAGATGCTCCACTCCCTTCAGCATCTTGGTGGCTGCGCTGGACTCTCTCCAGCAGTCCCCTGTCGTTTGCCGAGTTTTCCTTCTGTGTTCCAAGTCCCTCGCACCGCACAGGTTTCGGGCCATCAACACACGTAACCTGTTCCCTTCCCCTTCCCTTCCACAGACCCTGAACTTCTGCCCATCCCTCCTGCATGAGAACTCCCACCCCCCCACTGCCCTTAGCTCAGGCTTTTAAATTACGAAGTCCCCGGCCAAGGCTTTTCCTCCTGAACGAACGCAGCTCCCACAGGTGCCTTCTCACTGCTTTTTCTAGTCCTCTGTGGCTCTTCAGAGTCTCTTTCTCAGACAAAAATGAGAAGCGAAACTCCCCCCTCCTACGTTTCAACCATTGCTTTCCCATTTGCACAACACGTGTTGGGTGTTCTGCCATCGACCTGCTCTGGTGACTTCACTCATGTCTTCTCACTCCAGCATCTCCATCTGCAAAGCCAAACGTCTCCAACGCTCCCCACCTGCCTCTCCATCCCAAATAGGTCTCTTCTTCTCTCCACTAAAGGGTCAGCCTCTCTGTTTTGCAGATATTTATCTCAACGCTTTCACTGACCATCTCCCAATTTGGATGGGATGACCTCAGGAACAGAGACCATCATCCTTAACTTCAGAGAGACCAACACTGTCCTCTTGGCACCTGGCCTAAAAGCATTAAACCCCACGGGGCTAAAAGTTACATTAATTCCCACACAGGTAGGGCTTGTGAGAGCACCTCTGTATTAAACAGAAGTCTACGCAATAGATAATTAGTCTGATCTCACCTCTGGAGCGATTGCAGGTCAAGGAATTCAGTCCTTACTTGGCTGGACTGACGAAAAAACGAACAAAAACCAACTCAAAAATCCCCTTCTCATCTTTTTTTCCACAGTGCTCACGCTTGAATTCACACAATAATTAAGAACTAGTATTTTTGAGCTTGGGTAATCTCCAGAAGGAAACAGGATTACTCAGAATAGTGCAAAAAGTGGCATAAAAAACCCCATAGATTTATATTTACTCTCCACCAGCGGCTCACACTGCATGCAGCTTCTTTCGAATGCCATTCATTTCCACTTGCCTTACAGGGACTTTAAATCCTAAATAATAAGACTCCAGCAGTTTGGGGGGCAGATATGTGAGGTTTTTATCATTAATACAGCTGTCCCCTGTGCCCATCTGCCTCAGCTTCTCCTGCCGAGACCAGCCACGTGTCTCCTGAATTTCTGCTTTACATGCTCTGCACATACCCCCCAGACAATGCAAATAAAACTTTGATTATATCCATGGAATAGGCAAGATTGTGAAAAACACTGTAACTAAGTATGTGAGGGAGGGTAAAGGAGTCTTTTGCTTCCTGGTCAGCAGAAATATGAGTAACAAGTGGTGTGAGACCCATCAAGATCATGAAACGCCGCCTCCGTGCGCCCTCCAAGTGAACCGCTAATTCTTATCCAAAGCCATAAATCTAATTGCCCGCTGCTTATCTACGAGATAAGCAACGATGAAACGGAGCAGCAGAGGATCACGTTTCATTCAAAGAAACATGACGTTCTTAGAAACGCACTGATATCACTTGAAATCCTTAGTTTAATTTCCATCACTAAACTGCTTTATCAACAGAAGAAGTCACCAGAGTGCCCGTCTGCAAACGCGAAACATTTGAACGTCCGTCTTTTGGGGGGGTACAGGTGCCACCTTGGCAATCACCTCCTGGTATGTGGCTGGGTGAAAACAGCACAGTTTGGGGGAAAATTGGTATGAGATCAGCAAATCCAACAGGCAGCCGGAGCCCAGACCTTTCCATGGATGCACCCAAACTGCTGGCAGACAGCGGCTGAGCCCGTGATCCCAGAGCTGCCTGGAAAACCCACAGGGAGGGAGCAAAACGGACCGATATCCCAAACCCCACGGTTAGAAATGCATTATAGCATGAGGAAGAGCCAGTTTTTGCTTGTTTATGACCAGCTTCTTTACCTTAATGGCTTGTTACAGATCATGGATCATGTTTTTAAGAAACAGAACAGAAAGCTTCCTTTTGTTCTTGCTGCTTTTTTCCTCCCACATCTCCCCATGTATAATTCAAAGCCCAGGAAAGAATGGGAAAGGCGAACAGTGATGGATTGTGGCGTGCAAGGCGGTGTGTGTGCAAAGCTCTTGTGCATGCAAAGCTGTTCTGCATGCAAAGCCAGGCTTAGCATGAGCTGAACGCTGCTGCAAATGAGGAGAGCACAAGGGTAGCAGCACCCTTAGATCATAAATCCTGTGCATGTTCTTGTTATTGTGATATATCTTCTTCTCAATGATTCTTCTATTCAAATGTCTTCAAACGATCCCAAATATTAGCTTTTACATGAGGTACGGCAAAAGTAGGAGCAGCGAGACTGGAGATACTCATTTGAAGACTGAAATTTAGCAATCGCCGGTGTAATGAAGGGTTTTGCAAAGGTGTACGTGGTGATGGTTTCGTGCCGCTCCACCCGCCCGCAACGATGCTGTTGATGCTTGTCCGGGTAATGATGCAGGGAAATGGAATCAGGATCTCCAAAGGGTCTGTCAGGTTTGTAGGCAGAGCAAACTTCGCTGCCTTCGCGGCAGATCCCTCAGGTATTTATCTCTGTGTCCATCAGCGAGCGCCAAACCTCCACCAGGATGGATGCATTTCTGGAAGTGATGCTCTAGCCGCCTACGCTGGATTTCCAGCAAGCTGTGTCTTCAAATGCCATCTCTGTCTACTATCTTTTAAATAAATAATAATAATAATAAAGAGATAAATTCATACACGCACCTGATTGAGGAAGAACAGGGTGCTGACGGGGCCATCTCCAACGATGGTGCACGTCAACTGAATCTAAAGGTTTTCAAATGAAATCTAACAAACACTTATGCAAAATAAACCTCAAATAGTGGTTTTAAATCTCCAGAGCTTACATACTTTTAAAGTCTTCCATTAGGCCAAAGATACAAATGGAAGGTGGCGATCAGCTCACAGGAAAAACAAACCCTTTAAAACCCTTTAAAAAGCAACTTTTCCCAAATGCAGGAGACACCAAACTCCTGCCCTGGGCACAAACCTGACCCAATTCCACCGCAATTTCTGACTGAATTAAGTCAGAACCCAAAAATAAGTTTGCATTTAAGATGCTTTACAGACAGAATGGACAAGTACCCAGAAAGAAAATGGTCAGTTAGTCATAATTAGTATCAAAAACCATTAAAATGTTTAAAGAACATTTTCTCTTACACTTCTGAACCTCAGCACTCTGCAGGGATGCGTTGGTTCCTTCTCTTTCTGTGTGACTTCGGTAAGGGTGGAACTTTAAATTAATTTTGTAAATTACTACGAAGGTATAAACAGGAAAGGGAAGAGTACGTGGCATGTATACGGTAAGACTGAAAATAGTTACAAATGCTTGAGTAGGAACAAAATGCTTCATGTGATTGATCAAAAAACATCCCTAATGTACTGATACAGCCCTGTGGAGTCAGCACTGAACCTACGGAAGTTTTGGCAGGTATAGAAAAATATATATATCTGTGGTTTTACCAAATGCATTTACCAAATACCCTGAATCAAGTACTGCTGGCATTTACGATGGTTCCGAAATCTGACTGCTAGCTGACGAATTTAAATAGTTAAATACCCACTTCAGAAATTGATGGGGAAGTGAAGAATATTTCACAGGCAAGCAGGCACCTGTCACAGCGCTACTTCTGCTCCCAGCTTCTGCTGAAAGGTTATAATTATGGGAATAATAAAAGTGTATTTTAACGGAGGAAAAGAATGCAACACGCTTGGGCTGGCTGGAATCCATGCCTGCTGTTTACAAACACTGCCAATGTTATAGGAGGCTGGAAGACCACAATGTGGGGAATTAGAGTGTTGTATGGTTTGCACTGAAGCTACATCCTAAATGTACTTTAAATGGTTTTATGTCTACACATAGAGACCCTTAGGCTGGCGCTCAGCTCCTAACTAAGCTGCCGACTGGTATTTTATCAGTGAGCAAAAGCTAATTCACAGGCAACAGAAAAGAGCGGTGCCGTTAGGATACGGCTCTTCACACACTGAAGGAAATGCTGAAAATAAACCCACGAATCACAGCAGAAATTCCGGGTTCTTCCCACTGACCATCAAGGAGCTCTAGGAAAGTTGGCCAGAGTTTGATGTTGATAATGCAGATATTGAAAAGTAAGAGAGAGAAACTCTGCCCCTGGTGAGTGCCCGGGATTTCTGCTCCAGGTGCTGGTTCTCTGCAGAAAAACAGAGCAGTGACCGAGTTTAACACGTAGCTTTAATGTGTACGATAAATTAAATATGCCGAAGAAACACCGGGCATAAGGCAGAGATTAGACAGATTCAGAGGTAATTATCTGGCTATAAAGAGTAAAACTCCCTGCTGTATTCTCTGGAAAAAGCGCGACGCCAAGTTCTCACTGCAGCAACCAAGGGGCAGAGAAGGGAGTTGTTTCGAAGCACGTTCTTGAGATCAAATACCTACAAAATCATTTAAAAACGGAACCTGAGCGGGACAGAAAGCCCGCAGAGCGCTCTGCCTTTGCCTTTGCTGCAGAATGAAGCCTCTGGCTGTGTCAACGCGACTGTGACAAACCGGAAAATAAATGTATGGAGTGCTCCATCCTGCCAAGGGGAGCTCCCCATGGCACACAAAAAGCCAGCCTAGAAACACAACATTTACTAGGAGCATCACTCACCTGTATGTGCTTTTTCCTCAAAAAAAAGACATAATTTCTGGCTCTTCCTCACAGCTTTACAGCTCTCCTGGTTTTGTCCTCACATATTCTGTGCAACCCACTGCTTCGCAACTCTTGTTTTTAATCACATTTAGTGCATGGCTTTCCTCCCTGCTCTTTACATCCCTCCTAAAAACTTGTGTAAAGCTTTCCAACCATTTTTTAGGCTCGAGTCATTTCACATTTGGCAGCAGGGTTACTGCTGAGCATGAGCCACCTTGGGATAAACATCACAGCAACGTTCTCTTATTTCATCTTCACCGCGATGCAACATAATGATGACTTTACCTGGGAAAGCTCTTTGCAGTGGGCAAAAAACGATGTTCCCCAGCCAAGTATTTGTTATCCCAAATTATAGGATATATTTCCAATGCAATCTTACTGCTTTAATTTTCTCTCTGCTTTCTCTGGGGGGAAACACCTGCCTGTACTGCCTGAAAGGGAGCACGGTAATTGAAAGAGGAGCAGCATCAGCCCCTCGATGATTAATTTAATGTTTTCCCAGTGCGACCACACTACCACGGGCATTTGTGTGAAGCCGATGGATTTGCCAACCTCTTGGACTGAAGTTTAACCTTGGGTATTTTTGCTTTTCTGTACTTTTGTCCGAAACAGCAAATGCTCACGGGACTGGATCTACATGAGGTCGCAGTCCTGCAGCTGGGATGAGGGTCTGAGCCTTGGGTTTACGCTCAGAGCTGGTCTTCTGCAAAGCAGAGAAATATACTCGGTTTAATTCCTTATCTATTCATTACCTACTAAAAAGCACAAACCCCATCTCATCCAGAGACAGAGGACAGTGTGTCTTGGGGCTAACAGCTATATTTTATCATAGAATCACACAATGGTTTGGGTTGAAGGGACCTTCCCAGCTCCCCCAGTTCCCCCCTGCCATGAGCAGGGACATCTTCACCAGCTCAGGTTGCTCAGAGCCCCGTCCAGCCTGGCCTGGGATGTCTCCAGGGATGGTTCATCCACCACCTCTCTGGCCAAGCACCCTCACCACCCTCAGGGCCAACAATTCCTTCCTCAGGTCCAGTCTGTTATCTCAGCAGACCCCAAATTTTGTTGCTAGAATCAGCGTATTCAGGCAATTTGGGATGTGGACCGCCAGCAGAAAACCTTGCTGTAAGAAACACCGCGGTGCTGAGAGCGAGTGTCTCGAGGAATGGTGCACATCAACCGAATCTAAAGGTTTTCAAATGAAATCTAAAGCAAATTACACCCGTAGGGAGAGGGTGCAGCGTCCAGCCGTGAGCTTTTGGTCACCCCCGGGGGGGACACACATAGAGGACCAGCCACCCCTTGTCCTTGCAGGTGGCTCCAGGAAACGCAGGGAACCCTGGCAAATATTCACTAAGAAAACACATTTGGAGCTGACACCTGGCTCTGGATGCAGTGCCTAAATATCAATATCTCTCATGACTGTGGGGAAAAATGAAATTAATCTGTTTTGTCGCACAATAATGAAACGGAGAGGGACCATCCATTAAAGAAAAACCCTTCGACTGCAGTACAAAACCCACCAGAACCTCCACCTGGCACACCAGAGTTAAATGCAAACTGCCTTTAAATATCCAAAACTTGTATTTGCGCAGAGTAGTCACCGACTACCCCTGATGTTTGGAGATGCTACAAATCGAAGGAATAGGATTAACATCCAATAAAACTTTAGCAGCGAAAAAAATACTCTTGCACAAAATTAACCCAGCCTTAGCTAGTCAAGAATGCCACTTTTTAAACTAAGGGATTTAAAGATTACGAGGGGATTTGTACCCATCTGTCACTTTTGGCCTGCTTTCATTTTCTAAAGCTTCCTTAGTCAAACTTCACTAAAGATCTTGTCAACATTTGACTATTTTTAGATGAACTCATTTTATTTGGTAGCTCTGATACACTGAGTTCCTAACGGGAAAGATTTACAAGAAGAAGACCGGAGGATGCTGAGTTCATGGAAGCTCCACATTGTTAATACTGCACGTTGCTAGAAAGGCCAAATGAACACTCAGAAGTGTCCTGGAAGCCCAAACCATTTTAGTGCAGTTCTGTTTTATTCTGGCAAACAGATGCAGCTGAATTCTGCCCAATTTTGGGAGACATCCCCGGGGTGAGGGGCGTTACCTGTGGGTCAGCACCCTGCAAATCCTCAGAAAAGGCCTTTCCAGGAGGGATGGGGAAGGTTTTGGGGATGGAAAAGTTCTGCTCCCTTGCTGTGGAAGTGCCTCCCCACATGGATCTACTGACCCCTTGTATCACGCACCTTAAACATCTACATTTCTAGTTTCCCTGGCTGACACGGAGGATTCCAACTGCAGACGATCACAGAAATGAAACCCTTGGCCATGCTCTCCGGGCTGGGTTTGGTTGATGTCTCACGTAGCCTCCTGCCAGACAAAGTTGTATTTTCCCCTTACATCACAATCACTTTTATTTTCCTCATTCTGATTTTTCAAGATTGCTTTCTTCGTTTGGTACGTACCACCAGCAGCTCCATCTTCTCATTAAATTGACTTCGGTACAGAAGAACACTAATAAAGGAAAATATCACCAACACAACTGCTCGAGCGCTGAATAGCTGGAGCGGTTGGGATCGCCAACAGCTGCTGCAGTTGTATTTAACTGCCCATTTTCTGAGCTTTGCTCACAATCAGATCTTACTTCAAGAGCAGGTAGCACCATTTCCGCTTTTGTAGCAAACAAGTGACATGATTAGAATGACGAGTGGGCTCCTTCGCGGTGTTTTAATCTCCGGAGGTGTCTCTACCCAGTTGTGAAGCTGAAATTCCAGCTTTTTATTTACAGCAAGCTGTGCTCTGTCTCTGTTTTGAACGTGTGTATACGCTGGGACTTTTCTAAACTAGTTATTTATGTAGCCTCTCATTTCTACATGATTGTTTCAGTGCATTATATAAATCCCCAAATATGGGTTTCAAGCAGTTTTAATCTTGTTGTCCTTTGAGAACTCACACGACTTTGAGCTCCTTCAGTACGTGACACGTGTACCTGCAAACGGCACCGTACAGGGGTCCAGAGCATTAAAGATCAAAGCAGTTTAAGAGAATCAGGCTTATTTAGAATATAATTGATAAAGTAACAGAGCATTGTAATTACTTGAAGTTCCTAAAGCTCCCAGCGCTGTGAGTACCCTGAGCACACAGTCTGTGAATGGCATTTTAAGTTGCTCGGGCGCCTTTGAGATCAAAGTAGCTTAAGAGAATCGTCTCGCTAGTGAGTGGGAGTCTGAGTGGGAGTCTGAACAAAGCTGATAAGTAGTTTGAGCATTTTAACCACTTCAGGGGACTGCGGCAAAGTACAAAGAGGACGAAATAACACCAGCTGGTCAGTGCTTGCTTTTCCAGAGCTGAGATGAGAAACTCAGACGACATTAATTTTAGCAGGGTGCCACCTAAGCGAATAGGAGAGGGATCCGTTTGGGTTGGTGTCCGGCAAACACAACCTCAACAGCATGAAAAACCAGGTCTGGGTTTGAGGCTTCTGCCTAAAACAGCTGGGAGGAAAAGCTGGAGCTGAGTTCAGCTCAGTTCCCCAAGGGCACCATGGTGCCAGATACAGTCAGGGGAAAGATGGGACAACAAAGTGCCACCAGGGACTAAGAGAAACCCAGAAATGGGGACATACTAAGTATAAACTGTTTCTGTAGTACAAGGCTGCCCGAGGCTGGTTGGTAGGGCTGAGGATGAAAGGAGACGGTGTGTTGCAGCTCTCAGCCCCGAGCAGTTTAAAGTATCAGCTACAACTAAGAAAACCTCCACATTATTAAGACCTAAATATCAAAACTGAACCCCGCTGTCACCGCACTGCTAAAATCCCCCCAGCACTCCACACGTTGCCTGGTTTTGGCTATCCGTGGGCATCGTGTCACGTTTAAAAATCAGATTCTGTGAGGACGCATCACACTCTTAGCTCAGTGAGCCCAAAACCAAATTATCGGTGACGGAGAAAGCAGCAGAAACCAGGTTGCAGCACAATAAAGAGGTAGGGCCAGATCAATCAACATCGGTGCATTACAAAGGCCAAAGCAGCGCTAGAAAAACAACCGTCCTTTCAGTTAGTGTTCAATCACTGAAGTGGAAAAGCTTCTGTCTCAACTTGATTTTAGGAGAAAGAAACATTTCACTGAGCCCCCTCTTACCTCTGAGGACAAAGTGCAATTTGCCAGCACAAGCATTAGTATTTGAGAGAAAGCAAGCGAGCATTTTTTGCTTAGCAAAATGTAACTTTCAAAGAAACACACATGTACCTGCTTCATCGTAGGATACAGTCAATTTCTCCAGCATTTCTCGGTCGATGGATAGAATCTGCTGTTCCAGGATGGTCTGGTAGGACAGCACACTGTTCTCTTTGTCCTTCTCGTAGTCTTGCAGGTGTTGTTTGAGCACTTCGGGCAGGCGGGACTTCACGTATTCTGCTGCCGACTGTGCAGAAAAGAGGGAAAGGTTTCATTAATACACTTCCTTTTGAAAAGCTTTATGCATATCCATGACATTCTGTTTAATCTAAAGCATCCTCAAATGTAACTCTTCACAAAAAACCACTCTTCACATTAGTAACTCCTTGGTGCTTCTTCATCATTAACAATTGGGAAAATATAACTATGAAATATAATGCCTTTATTCTAAAGTACGAAGTGACAGAGTGGAATCGCTTCACCTGCTGTTGATACATAACTGGGCTTGGACAGGGAGAGAAGTGAAGCTTTAAGAACATTAAAAATGACATATATATATATATATATATATACACGCACATCCACACCCAGAAAATTCTTCTAAATTCTTTTCTCTGACTGCTGAAGGCCACAAGGGAACAGAAATTAACACAAGGTGGCATAGTTGTGCTGATCTCATGGAGCCTTGTGCAATAATGTCCATGGTAGGAAATACTAAGAGCGTGTGTCTCTGGAGTGGTGTTGTCCCCATATCCCGGCCACAGAGCCAAACACAAAGCAGCCTTCTGGTTTTTAAGCACCAGCATCCCTGTCCTGGGAATATTACACTCCCACTGGAATAGGAAGTCTGGTTTTGGCATGGCAAAGGAAGATGGATAATGGCAAAGGAAGATGGATAATAGCAAAGGAAGATGGATAATAGCAAAGGCTGTTGCTCCAGCTTTCCTGCCAACCTCGGGACGAAAGAGAAAAATAATGATAACAAGGTTATATTATTTCAGGCCAAGAACTGAGCCTAAGTTACCTCTACTCAGCAACAGGCTCTATCTAGGTTTATATTTAGTTTTCCAAAGTCAATTTGTGCTTAAATCTCAACGTTAGAATCTCACCAAAGTTGTGTTCCATCTTTCTGCAAGCTGAGCCATGTGAGACAAATGAAATTACTCCAGGAAAACCAAACTAAGGCTCCACATCAGTGCAGCATGGTCAATGTTACATTTTAATAGCGGCTGGCGTCCAAGGGAAAGCCAAAAATACACTGTATTCTAATTATTTTAGTCCGAGTTCAGTAGTTTGTATTTAATGCTTCTGTTGAGAAGAGGTTTCACTCTGGGGGAATGGAGGTTATTTTTGTCTTTTCCCTACGGTTGCAATTTGAAAGAGCAGAAAACAAAAGAAGAATCTATATATATTCAATTTTGGAAATATGTCTGTGCTAGTCAAGTATTTGTATAGTACTGGCTGTAAACATGTAAGGAAAAATACCCATCCCATCCCATCCCATCCCATCCCATCCCATCCCATCCCATCCCATCCCATCCCATCCCATCCCATCCCAAAGATCTTGCAGCCCAAGCAAAGACCAAGAGCCACAAAAACCTCCTATTTTCTGGCACGGAAGTATCAATTTATTTTATGAAGTTGAAACTGCAGCATCCTCCGTTAATCCGTTTTCAGGCTGAAGCACCCTTCTCCAAATTAAATTAAGGATTGACTTTAATACCTTAAGTGACTTTAGGGTATTTCACCCTACCATGGAAAACTAGTATTTCATATATATAGGATGAATTTTAAAATATCTACATACAATGAAATATACTTGGAGAGTTTATTCTGGAACAATCATATATATCTCTATTCACTAAAAAAAAACCCTATACATAAAAATCACATCAGGAAATCTTGAAATCAGGAAATCAGTAAACTGAACCTCAAAAGCCACCAGCATCCTTCCCTAACTACTGAATCTGCCCACATCTTTTAATTGATGACAAACATATATCCAAAGTCATTTTCTATAAATCACGCTCACTGCCTGCTAAAATTTGCCCCGTGTTTCTGAAGTGCATCCTTATGGGAGCGTCTTTGTAAGCGGGGAAGTAAAGGTCTAAAATGGTTAATTAAAGGCTTCTTTATGAAGTTACTTCAGAATCCAAGCGGTGGCTTGATGATGAGTCTTACAGAGTTATATTGGGTGATTTCGGAAAGGCTTTCAGCACAGAATGGAGTATTTTTGGGTGGAAAACCACCACATCCATAGGGGACAGTTGCGTCCCTGCTCATTTAATCACGTTTTGCAGGCTACTACAGCTCAGTGCATCCCATAGTCTGGCTACACCAACCTGCTCAGCCTTTGAAATCGAGGTTTTCCCCACAGCAAACACCTCCGTGGGCACACGTGTAAAGAGAAGTGAGCCGAATGCGCTGTGACACAACGTGTTAATGAAGACAGCGAGCGTTCAGCAGCTCCACCACCCCGTGAAAAACGAGGATGCAAACAAGAGCCACGACAAGATGAGGACTCTGGCACATCAGCCAGCTGAAGGATCTAATTAGATGGAACATTCATTATTGATAAATACAGATTCCCAATTTTAAAAACCCTTCATCGCCTCGGACCCGCATTCTGCACCAATTGCTGCGATTTACAGGGAGAGGAGGGAAAGCACAAGTTTATGATCTTGATATTCTCAAGACAATTTGCTCTGCCCGCAAACATCCAGAGACGGTGGGAAAATACAGGATCCAGTGCAGAGTGTGGTGTTGCTGGTGTAGCACACACCCCATGGAAGGACTTGAAAAATCATCCCAATTCCTCTGTCACATCTGGCTGCCCCCCCTTTTCCCGTGTTTCCCTTCAATGACACGTGGGTCACGATAAGAAGTTTCCTCCTTCAGAGATGATGAATTGCTGGGCAAGGGCTGAGCTCACCTTACGAAAAAGAGCAATTTCAACTTGGTTCATCTCAAGGGAAATGCTTTCTTAAGCAGGATCAAGTGAGCTCGACAAATAAAAGCCTGAGGTGGGTACAACAAATGAACACGGGTGGAAACCCCGGGGAGGATGGTGTAAAGTGGGGTTGACCTGGGGACCCTGTTAGACGTTGCCATAAGAATCGTGGAGGATACACAAAAGGAGCTGGAAGGAAATGAGTAGAGTTCAAAACGATAATATAATTTGGCAATAAGAAAGGCTCAGTAAATAACTCATAAGACTAGATTGCTAATACAGAGGATGTAATTTACTGAGAAGGAGGCTTTGGAAATAAGAAGTGCTCTGCACATCAGAACAGTATTTACTCTTCTGGGTCCAGTTTGTAAAAGGGAGACAGAACTGCCCAAAGTCATCACATAAAAAGAGAAGCAAAGGGGCACAGCACAGGCCCGCCAGCCACTGAACGAAAAACAGGGAGGCTGGGGGTTTGTAACCGGGAACTGGAACAATTAATCAAAGTGCCAGATGCCATCAAGTGCTGTCACTACTCAGACATGTCATAGGAAATATATCGGAGAGCATGGGTTGTCCAGTGACCTCGGAGTCTGTTGGTAGCAGTAGCCAGGACCACAGTGTGGGTGCGGGATGTTCCAGCACGGAGAAGCCTCCTAAGATAAGGAAGGCAACAGACAACTTGTGTGAAGGTGACGGTTAATTTGTCAGGGAGAAAACAGCATGAAGACAAAGGACTTTAAAGGAAGGACACTTCAAGATCCCTGAGGCTTGACAGTACAAAAGGACCCGGAGCTGCAACTCAAAGGAGAAAAGAAGGTACGAACAGCAAATATTTCATTTGGGAAATGATGGGAGTGAAAACTATCCCAATGCAAAAAAAACCACCCTAGGAATTACCCTGGCGAAGTCATCAGCCGCTCAGTCATCTCAGAATTCCATGTCAGTATCAAAGAAAAACAAACACTGAGAAACAAATGGAGACTAAAGTAAAAAATGACTCGGAGCTAGTAAAGGTAGCAAGGAAAGGACAAGTCCATTTGTAACAAGAAAAACCCTCACAAAATGTTGCTGTACTGCTCAGCAGAGTGGAAAAGCTATTGACAGATGATGCCATAAAAGCTGAAGTATTTAATGCCTTTTTTTTGCTACAGTACTCACTATCTTTACCTTGCTGCATTCAATGGGAAGCTAATATCAGAGGCGAATAACCAAAATCTCAAGACAGAATAGGGCAAGAACATGTTGGAAAGTGCTTATAAAGATGAGATATTTTCCAGCTGGCTGGGCCAGAAGAAATTCACTCAGGTATACACAGGTAATGGGCTGAAACAATCTCTTTAACGACCTCTGCCTTTGAAAATTCACAGAGACGCTATTTGGAAAGAGCAAATGTCGGGGCTACTTTGAAAACAGTATAAAGGGACAGAGACACAGAATTACAGACTAGTCAGTTTAACTTTGATGCCTAAAATTGGGATAAAAGATGAAATGATTTCTACGCACAGAAAAGCACCGAGATTTGAAGGCACGGGGAGCAAAGTGGTTTGTTCTCTGGGGGTGGAAGGAGACCTGCTAAGTCGGTTCCTACCAAGCGCCAACCAGGGAGCAAACGCTCCCTCGCTCATGCCAGCAAATGTGACCGTGCTTAAAAGTCATAGTAGCACTGATCACATCATCAGCACCCCCAAATCTTTCAGGCTCTTCTCTCAAGCCTTAGGGGATCTCAGAGAAATCGCCTCCCGTGTAAATTTGGATGCTGAACCCCATGCAGATTAAACGTTTTAAAGGAACCTTCCAGAATTCAGATGTGACTCCAGAGTCCCCCCGGACCCACCGTGTGTGTGGGTGCTCTTGGGGGGTGGGAGCCCCTCACTGCCACCAACCCACCTTCCATCACGGCTCAATCATTTTGACACTCATAGAAAAGATTTCCACTAGATTTGCTATTTGAAATGGATAACGATCCCATTGGGAATTTCACATTCCACATTTCAGACTCGCCCTCCTTCGCAAAAACACTTTTATATACAGGTTTCTGGACTCACATCTTGAAAAAGAAGAGCAAAACCACCCACACGATTCATTATTGTAGGAATGGTGCACTTACTTAGTTGGTATCTCCCGACAGCATGGTAAAAACCAGGGCATAACGAGGTTGTGGACAAGAAATGTGTTCCAGAGACTCTGTTAGTGAATTTTGTAGCAATGCTATGAGGCTTTCCTGTTTATTTCAAAAAGGTATGGTTCAAAAATACATACATATCTATATCTATATCTATATCTATATCTATATCTATATCTATATCTATATCTATATCTATATCTATATCTATATCTATATCTATATCTATATCTATATCTATATCTATATCTATATCTATATCTCTCTATCTCTATCCCTATCTCTATCTCTATCTCTATCTCTATCTCTATCTCTATCTCTATCTCTATCTCTATCTCTATCTCTATCTCTATCTCTATCTCTATCTCTATCTCTATCTAAATGAGATTGCTAGGTTAAAGAAATCACATCTCAGGATACATAAAAGACCTGAAAGTCAATGTCCCCACATCATTCTGGTCGAGATGTTCCTGCTGCCAGGGGCCACCAGGACAACTTCATGGGCACACTCACCCTGCCCAGTGCAGCAACGGGACTGTTTGTCCCCATTTTATTGTCGTTTCAAGAGTCATTTCTTGGCATCCTGATGCTCAATTGGGTGCTGACTATAGGAAGGAAATAGTTAAAGAACATTCTTTGGGTTCCTGCCTTCCTGAGAGCTCAACTGAGTGCAGACAAACCAGCTCCTCAGCCCATTGATGCTGTGATGCGGGCATGGCTGGTGCTGATTCGAGTGGATATCAAAATTCTGCCTCCAGGCCCACATGTGCCACTTCAGCTGATTCCGGAGAAATAGCGGGTACATCAGCCCCGGCTCTCGCCTCTCGGTATTTAGGATCAGATGCTTCTTCATCAGCACGAATCACGGATAACTGCGCTGGAGTCAGTGGGATTTTGCTGAGGCAAACCTCTTGGAATAAGGACACGAAGCTATGAATAGTTGTTCGAAAGGAAAACATCTGATAGCAAAACATCATCCGCTCTCCAGAGGATAACACAAGATCTACAAACGGCACCAAGACCAACATTTTGCCCTCTAAAGCAAGGAGCTATTTCGGGAACAAACAGGCCAACAGAAACCCATTAGTAGAGTTTTCCTGTAAGGCAAACTTTTAAATAGAAATAATAGGCTACATGTACTAAAAGTATATTTTTTTTCTCCAAAATAAATATTCAAGTAAATAATTTACTATTGATCAACATGTACCCTAGGAAAACCAAACGCACCGTTTAAAACAAGGTTACTAGTAAAAGCGTTATATCTGAAAACGTTTGGGGTACTCAGAAATCCTCCCCTAGGACTTTCAACGAGACCCAACACTGAAAGCACCACGGTTATTTTGCAAGCCCTGTACAATTTATTTCAATAGCAGGAATAATATTAGCCTCACAAACATCTTTGGTTAATCAGAAGCTATATAATCATGAGGAAATTAACCTGATTCCAAGGAGATGTATAAAGTTCAAATTAGTATTCAGGCTGGCTTGTCAGAGATAGATGAAATCCATAATTACAGTAATCCACAGCTGCTTCAACTGGAGAAAATAATGAATTGCCCAGTGAGAACTGGTGTCCATGAAACGGAAAGAAAAGCCCATCTGTTGTGGAGCTTTGCTCTCACTTCATGCTCTGAGGACCCAGAGCTTGATCGGCTTTGACACAGTCTATATGTGGGTTTATGGCTCTGAGCAATCCAAATAACCAAACAGAAAGGCTAAAAATAGTAAATGATGATTATTTATGGCTTTAAACTACGCACTTTCGTTTCTTCCCTGAGACAGCACTTCTCACTCACTTCTTAAATAGACTTCTTTAGATGTCCTTGAATGAGAAGCGAGGAAGTCAACGAAATTTGTAATGGAAAAATTACATGTTCTGTTCTCCCTCCCACTTCCCCTGCCATTAGTCATATAGAAACGTGTGACATTGCAGCGAATATATACGTGAACCCAGGGCATGGACCACGAGAGGTGAGAATCCATGCGAACCAATTCTTTTCCATCCTCCAGTGAGAGAGCGGTTAGTGAAATACTTGTACGAGTCATTTTCTTAATAACTAATTTTAATTAATGAAGTAAAATGAACAAAAGTATGCTCCGTGTGATATAGCCAAGCAGTCACTCGTTTTACAGATAAGGAAAGAAATGAAGCGCAGAGACGGGTTTCTCCAAGATTTCACAGCGACGGGGAGCGCTCTGGAATCTGCGCGCCTAATTAAGAGATTAATTTCATCAAGAGAAGGGGGAGCATTTTGATTATCTTGTCTGGCATCCTGAATCGGGACCATAGGACTTCCCTGGCTCATTGTTTGAATGAATAAGTCATTTTGAAAAATAGGCGACTGTTTCAGGGACAGCAGCTCATCCATAGCGCTTGGCAGTTAATTATCTGTACCGTTAGGGGATAAATTCACATACCACAGAAAATGTTCACATTCTTTCCAACCGGAATCCGCTATTATCTGTGACTTTCAGCCACTGAATCAAGTAAAATGCCTGCTCACCTACATTCTTCTTTCTCATGGAAACACATGCAAATTGATCAGATCACCCCATTATCTTCTCATTGATAAACTCAATAGATGGAGCTCATTGAATGGCACATTATTACAAGTCACATTATCCTGAACCCTTTCTAATCTTTTCAAGCATTCTCCTTTGAACACTCAGATTTTCCAGCTTTCTTCTTTAGGGGTAATCGTCACAGCAAGGCCACACACCACGGTGGAGGACTTAAAATACTAATATCAAAGCCCCTTCCTTACTTTTATTAACCATTTGCATTATGCTCACCATTGCCTTCAGATCTCAGGTACAGCTCATGTAGCCCCTTAATCTTCTTTTATGACCTACACTGTGCAGTACTATATACACAGATTTCACTGAAATGCATGCATTCACCCATCAAATTAGTCAAATTTCTCTGGGTGGTTAATTGAACGTCATTATTTATCACTTCTCCAGCCTTTGATGAAATTATTAAGTCACATCGCTACAAGGGCAAGAGGAAACAGCTTCAAGTTGCACCAGGGGACGTTGAGGTTGGATCTGGGGAACAATTTCTCCCCCAAAGGGCTGTGGGGCATTGGAACAGGCTGCCCAGGGCAGTGCTGGAGTCACCAGCCCTGGAGGGTTGGACAGACGGACATGAGGTTCTCAGGGACATGGGGCAGTGCCAGGGGTGGGTTAATGGTTGAACTCCATGATCCTTTCCAACCTAAATGATTCTCTGATTCTAAGAGCCACAATGGTTCTCCTTGTGAATACACCCACTCAACCACTTCCAGTTATAACTAACCTGAAGTCTATCACCCAACCCAAGTTCAATCCCTTTCATACGTACCTTATTGATTTAAAAGTATTCAAAACAGCACGTACATCACAGCAAAACACACGTTCTCCTTGTAAGTTTTGGCTAACCGCTAAGAAAACTATTATTATTGATGAAAACAATCAAATGCTTCGCTTCATACAGTGGAATCCTACTTGCGAGGAAATCAAGAATATTGTCGGTAATGAACTGGATGATGGGGCAGGGTGCACCCTCAGCTACATGATACAAAACTAGGAGGAGCGCTTGATCCACCAAAAGGATGCGGTGCCGCTTAGAGGGACACGGACATGCTGGAGAAATGGGCCAACAGGAACTTCATGTAGTTCAACAAAGGGAAGCGCAAAGTCCTGCCCCTGGGGTGGAACAAACACAGTCACCAGTACGCACTGGTGCTGGCCTCCCCAGTACAGAGACAGGGACATGAAGATGATGAAGGGACTGAAGCATCTGTCGTACGAGGAGAGGCTGAGAGAGCTGGGACTGTCAGCCCAGTGAAGAGAAGGCTCAGGGGGATCCTGTCCATGGGGACAAACACAACTGATGGAGCCGGGTTCCTCTCAGTGGTGCCCAGGGAATGGCCAAGAGGCAACGGGTACAAACTGAAATACAAGAAATTCCATTTAAACCTCAGAAATATTCAACGGGATGGCTGCTCCACCCAGAATATTTATTCTGGTTGATACACGCACCCAAAAAAAAGTTTAGTAAATATATTAAGAGTAATGAGAACATGAGGAGTTATTACCCCAATAAAAGGAAATGTGTCAGCAATTAAATTGCATATGCACAGACACAAACTCCGCAGCTTAATTGTGCTAGGAAGCCAATTATTATTCATGCCCTTTTTAGGAGAAGAATCAAGATTAGTGAGCAAATTAAACTGAAAATTAGCCACAGACAAAGCGCTTATTTTATAACACCCCCATCAGTTTTAACAACTAGGAAGCTGAAGCTTATTGTAAAGGTGATGTATTTCCTAAGTCCTGCACGACACAAAAGACAAGCCATAATTATGAATACCATATCCACACGGCCATACGCAAAGGACATTTATATTTGGCATTTGAGACTAATATCTCTGCTTGCCAAAAGGCACCATTTAGCTAATGGAACAAAGCAAAACACATTTGAATGAAATGCTAAAAAAAAAAAAAAATAGGTATGTCAAGTTTTAACCCAATTTTTATGCTAATTGGCTGTAACTATTAACACAGATGAGCTCAATATTAAATTAGGACATGTTAAAAACGGTTTAAAAATGCATGAAAATACTTGTCCATTACCAGTTAACAGCGTGGAAAAATCTAGGTCCCAAATTACAATTTCTGGTCGCAAGTGATTACTAAATATAAATCCCTATAGAGCCACACCAGCAGGGCCGGAAAAACTTCCCCCAAGGATGAACAGAAACATTTTCTTACGTTACTGGAATCAAACTTAAGCAATGGGGGATTGTTTCTTTCTATTGGCATAAAAAAGAAGTGAGAGAAGCAGAACACTGAAGATAATGGTCAAAATGTCACTAAAACAACGAACTTTACAAGAGTATTGAACTGCTTGTTTTGCAGGCTGGACACGACGCGTTTTCCGATATAGAAGAATACCGCGTTTTGTATTTTCCTGAGCTTATCGAGGTCAACATGAAGGTGAAAAATCAGTTTTGTAAAATGACTGTGAGTCTTTGCAACCTCCGAGAAGAAAACGAGGTTGAAACCTTTGCTATTGTAACCTTATGTCAATGCGCATCTTGCCATGAAAGCCTTCAGCAGCAATTAAAGCGCCTTAAAGCCACTCCAGGGGATTTCTACAGGTGCTCCTGTGCAGATGCTTCTCCAAACAGCAAGATGGTTTATGAAGAACCAGTTTTACCAGGAGCCTTTCACTCTGCTGCTTTAGCTGAGGGAAAAATGTATTTATAGCCTATTAGACTCAATTAAATAGCAAGATGCATTCTTCTTGCTTTACCACTGTTCTCTCCCTCCAAGCAAAGAACAAGTGAGTAGAGTGGAATATTTTAGTCTAAATGGTCTCTCCTGATTTAGAGACATCACTTTCTGCCAAGCAGAAATCATCACAAGAATTAGAAAGATTCAGTCTGGGCTGAAACACTCCAAGAATGAGTTTGTTACACTGGAGACCAAAAAGACTCCATTTTCACCTGCTTAGAATTTCACCGCAATTCAACCATCTGGTCAGAAACCTGTGTTCTATTTTCGATTCTTCTTATGCAAACACAAATAAAGAGCAGTTCAAATAATTTCATTTATCTAGAGAACCAAGTTAAGGAGCAAGATGTTGCTTTTCCCAGTGTAATAGTCACAGGTTTGGCAAACCTGTGTGTTGAAGATAGGTATCGTGTGTTTTAATAAGCAGATGTATAAGGGGTTTGGGGTTTTGTGATTTAATATGGGAAGCACAGCAGCAGCCACACAGGGGCTGCTCCAGGCACATTTTCCCCAAGACCCAGGTACCAACACTGAGTCCAACACTCCTGAATGAAACATTTATGCAAATGATTCCAGCACAACTACAAAACTTCAGAAATCTTAACGAGTGGAAAATAGACAATGATTTTCAAATAACTGTGGAGGGTCAACATATCAAGTACTATTATTTTGCCTTCCACAGTCACAAATCCCCCGCACGCCACCTGTTCTGTTCTGGAGCAGAAGCTTTGACCAGGTGTTGTCCCTTGGAGCCCAACAGCAAAGTCCTGTCCTGATAAGGCTTCTACTAAACGGGATAAGTTGAATGCTGGAAACAATTCTTAAACTTTCATTTAGGTCCCTGTTCCTCTTACGAATGACCTTAGAAAAATTCTGTATTAAGAAATCCCAGTAATAATTATCCTCATGTTCCACCCAGTGCGGTGATGAGGAGGAGATAAGAATCAAGATAAACCACTTGGGCGTGAGAAAGAAACATGAGGCTGCGGAGCCTGAGGGTTAATCTGAGCGGCTCTGCTGTGCCCCCCGCTCCAGGGATCCATGAATAGATGACACAACCACGATTTGTTCCGGTCGCACTTACCGGGGTCCCCCGCTGCCTCTTCAATAGGTGGAGCAAACCCTGCACACAAATGGTTAATGAAGACAATGTGGCCGTGGAGCCCTTCAAACAATTTACTGCCAGGGCCTGATGACATTTTCCTTTAGTGATGTATATGGAAATTAAAATTTGTGAAGGTAATGACTTTGAGATTCAATAGGCCCTGTTTAAATGGTTCTTTAGCTTCGGTCCTCTCCTTGCTTGGGCTTTGCAAAGCTGCTGTATTGACCCACGTTGCAAATAATGAGCTGGGAGCTACCGAGGAAAGCGCCGCATTCACCCTTTATGTAAAACTAATCCAGTGCCACTAAGAATAAAGCGAACTTTTGTCTCCTCTCCATGGGTGCTACTGCAACACCAGCCTGCCAGGAAAACAGATTTTTCATGCCCCCGTCAGACTTTGTGATCATGTGGGTGATAAGCAGCTGGAACATGAGATTATGGTATGACATAGTGTTTAAAAAGGCTACTGGAATCCTCGAGTGTATAAATAATAATGATTGATTGTAGGCAACTTATTATGGAATTGTTAATGGAAAACTGTGTCTAGTGGGATTTGAGAATGAAGAGAACAGCTGGGGGTTTAAGAAAACAAAAAGGAGACACAATTTTAAAGCTGCCCAAAGGTTCCAGCAGAAGCAGCGAGGACCTGTCTCATTTTCCCAAAGCGGAAAAACCAGAGATGTGTCTTCCACATAGGGGTGTTTGTTTAGTCAGGAGGAAGGTGTCACCCGCAAAGTCTCGAGGAGAACCAGGTTCCTCTGAAATCTCTACCGAGGAGAAAAAGAACCACCTCAGCAGCACCTCAACCCGCTCAGCTCCGTCCATCCTGCTCCACAAAGGGTCCCTACCTCGGGCTGCTGCGCCTCAGTGAGCTGTTTCATCTCCCAAGTTGGACTTAAAAACCGGCATTAAATCAACCACCTTCTTCAGTCAGAAAACAAACCTTCCAGAGTGGACAGAATTGATGACGGAGAGTAATTATATAAACCACTTAATTAAATGGCACAGACTCAAAGACAGGGACTTCATTAAACAGAAAAGCAGCCAGTTCAAATCCATAAATAGTTTCCAACGTGTGTTCATTTTCGAGGGCCATTTCACTACACAAACACAGCGAGCAGCACCCTTGAGAGGAGAAGCATCAATCAGGTCGCCAGTTATTTGTTCCCTCTATAAATGTATGTGGTTAAAGAAGAAAAGAAGTCATTTCTGTTGCCTGTGTGATCTCACTCCACACCGCAGAGCCAAGTTGCTCGCTTGGGTTTTTATGAGAAGTGGCTGCCCCTTCTGCACTGCCCTAAATTCCCATTTTCACCCCGGATCTCCATCGTGCTCCGACGCTTTGCCCACACACGTTCAGAATTGTGTCTCCATTGGGGGGTGTTTCTGTATTGCTCACATCACCTTAGTGCCTCACCAGCCAAATCACACCCCATTTTAAAAGAAGGGAAAATAAAAAGAGATAAGATGTAAGAAAAAAGAGCAAAGGGATACTAATTAAAGGGAGAAGAGTAAGGAAAGGGGAATGAAGTTCGAAAAAGAGAAAATCAATGCCAGGGAAATATAAGTTACTGCTTAAATAAGAGTTTCCTGAAACACAGTTCAAATATGATAGTCCACACTAATTTTGTTCCTCTAGCTCATTAGGACAAGGGGTTGTTAATCGCATTTATTTACAAGGCAAAAGGTCCAGTAGATTTCAGGCTATTTTCATCACGGAATTAGGTGGAGAAATGGGGGCTAAGCAAGGAAACCATCCAAGCAAATGACTTGTTGCCAAAACCCTGTGGCTGGGAGTGGGATCCAGCGTTCCAGTGAACACGTCTGTCCCTGTGTCAGCTGCCGGAGTTTAATGCAGAACAAACCAGAAAACCAAACAGGGGCAAACCACCCTCAAACAGGAGCCAAATCATTTCAGTACAACTTTGAATGTGTTTACCTAAGGGGAGGAAAGTGACTTCACGTTACGCTGATTTACAGACGTGAATAAGCAGCTCTGCTACGAGCCGAGACCTCTGCCAGCAACTTGCTGCCTTCTTCATCGACTCTACCCAAAAAATGCACATTCTGAGCCTTGGGATAACATTAAAGTACAGGTTATAGTCATCACTTTAGTAGTTTTTATATCTCTATACATCATCACACCGTACTACACCTAAACTGGGACATTTCAGCAGTATCAAACTTGAAAGTTAGAGCCGTGACCGGGTTTACTCCACATGGAGACAGAGCCAGCAGACTCTATAAAGTGAGACTGATTAAATGTTCAAACAGCTTCTTTTCCTTACTGCTTCACTTTGCAATTTCTCACTATTTTTAAGAGCAGCCACAGCACGGATTAAATGTCCATGATATCACACTAGAAGAACTTCAAAGACGCAACTGGAAGTTATTCTGCTTCTGTATTAGAACCTCCTTGAAAACGCTCCTGGTCTGAAGAGATAACAGTGCAGCTTTGATTTTAAGCCTTTTGTATTGCTCAGTGTGTTTGTATATTAAAGGGACACAGCCTGAAGTTTGGAGATTTCATGGCAAGCCTCGAGATGACAAAAGGCACATACCTTTTTATCAGGAGTACGTAGCGAAGCCACTTATGCAACAGAGCTTAATATTTTGGAAAGCTCCCCCAAAATATTCAACGTTTAACTTCCAGGAGTTTAAACAGAAATTGAAGCAAACCTCAGCCAACATTTTGAAAGAAAAACAGATTTGAAATGCAGAGAAGCCCAATAAATCCTCAAGGCTGGCTGTGCTTTCGTTTGGTGGGGAAATGGCTGCTCTGCGGAACAGCGAGTGCTGGCGGAGCCCCAGGACCTGAACCGCTGCTTGAACCCGTTGACCTCAGGCACAGGAACCCGAACCACCTGGTACAGCTGGGAACTGCTTTCAACACGCCCAGCATAATAAACTTGTTGAAATCTGCCTTGACTGAAGACAAACGAGCCATCGCCACCCTTGGGTGACGTATCCACAGAAAGGGCATCTCAGACATGGGGAAAATCGGTGTTTGATGGAGGCTGCACAGCTAAGAAACCAGAGCCCCAACTCATAACGATCGCCCCACAGCTCTTTGGTGAGTGCAGGCCCACAGCTGATGGAAACGTTCCTTCCAGGCGTATCTGCAGTGGAGTTATTGTTACAAAGCGGGTTATGCATCTCCTGCAGTCATCGGCTCGGAAATAGTCGCGTATCCTTTACCCCAGGGAACGTGCATCATCTTTTGGATCGTCACTTTTCGCTCTTCAGCGCGCAACGTGTCTTGTAAGAAGAAAAATATTGCTCAGATTTTCATCAAAAGCAACAGCAAAATATAATACGGCTGTTTCCTATGAACCAGATTAACAGGGCTAACAAGCAGCTTATCTTACAGCCTTCGCTTTCAAAAACCCCCTGAAATACCTGCCTCTTGTGAATAAATTACTCCTGTTTTTCTGATTCAGTTCGCTGGCAGCCTCCGAGGTACAGAGCTGGAAGGTGGTGAGATCAAGATCATTTTCTGAGCAAAAAGAGCTGGTAGCAAATCTGCCTTTTGCTGTCACTCGGTTTTTGATTTGTTATTTTTTGTATTCATTAAGTTTCTTTTCCCAAACTCTTGGGTGCTTGTTCTCTCTGGTAAGATGCTCTAATCTGTCTCTCAGCCTGGTGTCGAGCCCTAATTTCAGTATTAACCCCCGGAGGATGGATGAACTCCGGGTTTCCCTCTCCCCAATCTCATTATCTGCCAGGCCCTATTCTCTCCCCCGTTGTTTTTCTCATGCCACACAAGTGATGGCAGACCGAACGGCTTCGAGCACACTGAGCTGGACCTAGGAACCAAAATAGGCTGCACTAATAGCCTAGACTGGTACCAGAGGCACACACAGTGCTGAGTGCTGAATGTGCAATGAACCCCGGGCTTCACAAATTCCACTTCTCCTGCAGTGCATTTCCTCACTGCTGTACACTTCTAAAGTCCCTGTAAAATACACATATGTTATTTTTTCTCTGCAGAATGCTCGTATTAAATCAACACATTACTCGTACTTAGAGCCTACGTTTCAGTTTGTACAGTTTAAGGTAGAAAAAAACTATGTAGAGCAGAAACAGGTTTGCTGAGAGGCACGAACAAGCAGGTGTATTTTAAGGGAAAATTTCAAACCACGCAGGTGCCATCAAGGAAAACAGAGCCCAGAACAACCGAGGCAGATCAGCAGCATAGCAGGGGTGGCTCCGATCAGGTCGCATGGGCTGAGGTTTCTACCAACACGTTTCCCAGACATCTCCAACCACACTCCTGGCAGTAACTTCACCACCACTGACACTATCACTTCATGAAATTTTGCCTGCTTTAACGTAACCCTGCTGCTCATTGTTCCATCTGCATCTTTTGCGCAGAATTATTCCCATCCCACCTGAGTTTCACGATGGTTGCCCAAGGCAGGGATGACAGCAGAAACCAAACCAGCTGCAATCTTTATGCTGATGACTTGCCAATCTACCTGGACTCTCCAGAGCTTTCCGAACTCAAATCCATGTCAGACAAATGTAGCATTTACTTGGGGATATTCATAGTGGTGCAGGGTAAAGCAGTGGTAGCAGAGCTCGAAATCTTCTCCCCCAAGTCCCCTTCCCACCATCTTATCCCAGACACCAGAACCCCAGTATCATTCTTAGAAGGAGGTATCTGACTTGATATATATCTCTGACTTTATTATACTTAACTAAACCATGTCTAGACCTTCCCAATTCTTCCAGCACATCCTCTAAAAACACAGTTGCTTTTAAACCCATCCAGGTAACGTGTTCCTTCCAGGCATCGCACGATCTCATCTACCGGATCACCCTTCGTGCTGCCATCTGACTCCATTTGCAGCCAAATCCTGCTGCAATGTTGCTTCTCTCTCAATGCCCTGTGAGCTCTGTTTTGAGTATGTACTGAAGGGATGAACTGCGGTGAAACCAAAGGAGAAGAGCAAAGTGGAAAAACACGCTACTTGAAGTGTCTCAATAGATCGGGACAAAAATGTGAGAAAATAATTTAGGGCAGGAAAGTGCTGGAGTCAAGGCTTTGTGCACCAAAAAGTGGGCTGTTTCTTGGCAACAGGAGTTGGGACACAAACAGAGAACGAGAAAACAACATCTGAAAGAATCCCAGCGTCTGAGTGTGGCTGAAAGAAATGGTGCCAACACCGAGCGAAAAAAGCATCAAACAGGATTTGGGAATGTTGTGGGTGTGACAGAAACTCAGCTAAATAGAGAAAAATAAAATACCAACAGGAAATGTTGGGGGGGAAAAAAAACCTGGCAGACACATGGTGTGCAGAAGACTGAGAAACCAATTTTTGGAGCCGACGTAGTGGTATAACGCTGCAGCCAAAGAATAATGAGATTACTTTGAGAGAAAGTACATAGATAAAAAGGGAAGCCCAGCTACCAAAAAGCTTGTTACAGAAGAGATAAATCGTAGGTAGCTTTGATCAAGAGGTTAAAAGAAGGTGGAGGAGCTCGAGGCACTTGGTAAATGAGAGAACATCATCAATTGCCTGAACACGGCCAGAGCTGACTCCTCAACACTCATCCATCACGATGCCTTCCAGCGAGGTGGGTACCACAGATCGATGCACAGGCTATGGTGACATACAAAATGTCACCTCATTTCCCCAGAGAGAAAGAAAATCATGGATTAGAAGTTAACGCCGCTGCTGAGAGCATCACCAACTCCCGTGGGCAAATCCCCGGGTCCTGGCACGATACACCGCCCTGACGGGGATTAAGTCACTACAGAAACTCGGAGTCTATCGATTCCCTGTTTTCTGAGCAAAGCTTATTTGGTTGGGATGAGCACTGATAAGAGCACTAAGCTGGACTGTGCTCAAAAAGGAACCCGCGGTTCAGGGCGGCTTTGCCAGCTGCAAAGAGACAGAAAAAGCCCGGTGCCAATCGCTCTCCTGGTGTATTCGCCAGCTCAGGAGTTCAAAACCAGATTACTCTGCCTTGCTTGGCCTTTTGATAGAATCTTGGCTATTTTTAAGCTGTCCTATTATAGAAAGAAGCAAATCCGCTGCAAAATAAACCCTGAGAATGAGCCCTACCTGAAAGAGCTACGGATACTTACACAGAAAACCAAAAATATCCTAGAATGAAAACGCATGAATCTGAGAAGAAATTCATCTGCTGAGCTGAACGGAAGGCACGTGTTGCTTTCACAGGCACAAATGCTGCTTTTAGGAGACGTTTCATCTCATTTCCCACCTAAGATGCTCCACAAAATGTCAGCACAAAACATACAAGCAAAAAGCTCAAGAATTTAATCAAGGCGACTTCTGAACTTCTTATCTCAATTTCTGAGCCCATCAACTCCCTTTCCCTCGACGCAATGTTTTCAAAGAGAGCATTTTACTGAACTGGTAAATTGAATTTGCAAGAGCAATGACTGTTGGAAATGGTGATATAATGATATTATTGACGCTTGAGAAAATATTTTAACAAAATCTGGTTTTACAAAGTTTTGCAATAAACTCTACTGCCTGGAAATAACATAGAAATCAGACGGGATGAATGAATTCAAATACAAAACTATGTAATGAGTGTTTTCATTAGATATAATTACGTGAGATTATATTTTTAAGGAACTGCAGATTCAAGTACCTGAAAGGGAGAAATCTTTAATCCCATGAATTAAAGTAACAAAGAAACAAACATAAATTTGGCTTGATTATATTCCGCTGGCTAAAAAGCCATTTCACGAGAAGATACTTTATCAGCTACATCCACACACAGGTTATCCGGGGAGCTTCTCAGTAAATATCTTGTGTTTCTCTTCCACGAAGGTTATTTTGGTCACTATTCCAGTTCCACGTCCACATGAGGAATTAGGGGCTATTTTTCGGTAGCAGCGTGGTGTTTATCCTGCTATTTTTATTTCTCATTGCCATGCTTTCGCCCTTGGCCTCTTTGCTCAGCTTTCCCACTTTTATTCCTTCCTCCATCCTTTCTTAAAGCATCTAATTTTATTCTCCTTAAACTCCTTAAATCCTTTAACAACTTAAAACGTATGGGCTCTGCTTTTCAACATATGTGCCCAGGAAATGATGTGACTTTTGCTTAAAAACCAAGTTAGAAACCCATTCATTCAAATGTCTCCTAGTGGTTTAGCATCATGTACTTTTTGTAATGAAATCGATTACAAGAAAAATCTGTGCTGCTATTCGCTTACTAAATATTGCCAAAATAACAGGCAGGTTGTTTCTTTCTAAAAGGACTAATACTTATTTAGCTTTGAAAGGGACCTAATCAAATAATTTCCATGCAACTTTATCTGAGTCTTTATCTAGAAAACGGTTCGAGGTATAAATAGGACTGGGAATTCAGGGTCAGTCACATCTCTGACGTTTGGCTCTCCAGCCCTCTTGGGACTGTTTTCCTTTTCATTAAAGGTATCTAGCAGAAAAACATATGTCCGATTTGGCATTTTGTATTTTTAATAAAATACCAAACGTTATAACCATACAGAAGGGGAGCAAAAGCTTTCCCTTCATTATTTCCATAAGCTTCTCATTGTTTTTTGGTACCTTTTGACCAACTCCAGCCATGGAGGCGCCACAGGAGAAACCCAGTGCAGGCAAACCCTATTCTGGTCCTTCATCCGAGGTTTCTGCATCATGAGGAACTGAGAAAGGGAATATGAGAGGTTCCTCCTGGTGTAAGGAAACCACCAGTGTCCCCACAGACCCACCAGTGTCCCCGCAGATCCACCAGTGTCCTCACAGACCCACCAGTGTCCCCACAGATCCACTAGTGTCCCTACAGATCCACCAGTGTCCTCACAGACCCACCAGTGTCCTCACAGACCCACCAGTGTGCCCACAGACCCACCAGTGTCCCCACAGATCCACCAGTGTCCTCACAGACCCACCAGTGTCCCCACAGATCCACCAGTGTCCCTACAGATCCACCAGTGTTCTCACAGACCCACCAGTGTCCCCACAGACCCACCAGAGCCCCCACAGATTCACCAGTGTCCCCACAGACCCACCAGTGTCCTCCCAGACCCAGCAGTGTCCCCACAGATCCACCAGTGTCCCCACAGAGCCCACCGGTGGGAATTCCACAAACGGGATGGCAGCCAGAACCCTGTAAAATTCCATTCTGTGTTAATACGTGGAAACAGCTTCAGATCCTGAAGTCCGCGGCTGCTTTGCAGCGAAGAAATGAACCAACAAAGAAACCAAAAAGTGGTTTTTCCGAGGAATGGGTAAGTAATCAAACAAGTCCCACTTTCAGGGCTACATCTCTGCAAAGGTCACAGTGTGTGTATCTCCAAAAGAAAACCTCAACTTTATACCTTTGGCATAAATAAAATACATTGTGTGCTGATCCCACTGCCTTTTCTGACGGGAATAAATACTTAAAAGAATTATCTTGGATTTAAAAATAGAGTATTTGGGCCTGTCTGAAGGCTACGTGGCATCGTTATACATTGCAGAGTAAAGCCTGGCTTTGAGCTCTATGGCTCGTTTGCCTTATTGTGGGGAAATAAGGAGATCAATCAGGTCATAGAAAGATAAACCCAAGGAGGTGTAGTTAAATCATAGGCACTGTTTGCACAAAAATTTCCTGGTAGAAATATAGTGGCCAGTATTAAAAACTTAATATATTTGAAGGAGCAGTAATTATGGTCAGAGCAGTGGTCCAAGCACAACAAAATATCTGCTGTGTTCCTAAACCTTAGTAAAAGGGGGAAACAAACTCTTTGTACTGCACAGAATACAATAAACAAATAAAAATGTAATTTTGGGGGTAATTTACATATAGCTTCTAAAGAAAGTGCTTAGAGGATGCTATTCTGGAGGTATCATATTCTGGGGTGTAGTGTAATAATTATGGGCAGCATAGTTTAATTAATTCTTTCACAATTGCAGGTATGGAGGCTGCAGGATGTAGAACTGAAGAGAAAGCAGCTCGTCAGTCCACCTTACCTTGATTCATAAATCACAATAAACCCCATTGTATTTTAAACTGCTGGAACAGAAAATGCTTTATAAATAGATAAAACCCCTCTAAGTTTAGCGATCCTCTTTCAACAAGGAAGCCATGCAAAACATTATTCATATCAACATCCTATCCAAGGCTTTGTTTGCAGGTTTATTTTAGATGGGGGAAGATTTTTTACAAGGTTCCTCTTTGATGAAGCCCTTTTAGTATTATCTTAATAGACTTTGTTTTTTCTGGAGGTAGCGTCCATCACAGAAATGGACAGGATGTTTGTACATTTTGTATTTGAAAATGGAATTATTGTACCCTGGAACAAATAGCAGCGGCTGATGTTGAAAACACATGCTTTTCATGGGAGCTGCCAGAATAAAAGTTGGAATAGCACTGAACCCATCACCGGGGGAAAAAATATTCCTGGTCCAAAATGCAGCCTCTGGTAGGTTTTCACAGTCCTGCTGACAGGAACGGCCCACGAGGACCAACGTTGATAGAAGACTGGAAAAGAACAAGCTAGAAATGATCACAGACTCATGACCTTCTTAAACTGTAGGTGGCTTGGAGAAGGAGGGATGTGGGGAGACAGGAGCGCAACCACCATTTGTAACTGATAAAACACGGAGGAAACTGATAAAACACCTAGGAAACTGATAAAACACCTGTATTCAAACCAGCGTGGTCAGCAGGACAAGGGCAGTGATGCTTCCCCTGTACTCTGCATTGGGGAGGCCACACCTGGAGTATTGTGGTCAGTTCTGGGCCCCTCAGCTCAGGAAAGAGATTGAAGTGCTGGAGCGGGTCCAGAGAAGAGCAACAAGACTGGGGAAGGGACTTGAGCACAAGACCTGTGGGGAGAGGCTGAGGGAGCTGGGCTTGTTCAGTCTGGAGCAGAGGAGGCTTAGAGGTGAGCTCAGCACTCTCTAGAACGACCTGAAGGGCAGTTCTAGCCAGGGGGGATTGGGCTCTTCTCCCAGGCAGTCAGCAATAGGACAAGGGGGCATGGGCTTCAACTCTGCCAGGGGAAATTGAGGCTGGAGATTAGAAAGCAATTCTGTGCAGAGAGAGTGGTCAGCATTGGAATGGCTGCCCAGGGAGGTGCTGGACTCACCGGCCATGGAGGTTTGTAAACTGAGATTGGCCATGGCCCTTAGTGCCGTGATCTGGTCAATGGACTGGAGCTGGATCAAGGGTTGGACTGGATGATCTCTGAGGGCTTTTCCAACCCACTCCATTCTGGGATTCTGTGAAAGCCCCATGGCCACGCTTTTGTTGCAGCAGCAAAAATGCCCTTTTTTTTTTTTTCTCCATGCAGATGCAAGACGAGCGTGATTTAACAACGTTTCCTCATCAAAAGGGACAGTCCTGCTCCCTCCCACTGCCAGGCACACGTCCCCATGTTACTTCCATCCATGGCTGGGGACAGCGCTCGGTGCGGCTGACCAGAAGCTCACCGGGGAAAAATGAAGAACTGGCATGAGATTTTCAGCCACATCAGTGACCTGGTTAACGGGTTAATCCCGAGGTTACAAAGTACCTGACGACCTGGGTACCCACTGTCACTTCCCTGGCTGTTTCTCCATCCAGGGCTGTCGGTTGTGTCCCCATCCAGCATGGGGTTGTGACTCCCAGCTGAAACACCTCAATAGAGTTAAAAAGTGACCGTCAAAAAACGCAGAAAAAAATGTGCGTGCAAATAGTGAATTCTAAATCTGCATAACTAAGGGAAAATAACTTCATGTGCTACACATTCATTAGTTTCACAAACTTCAACCCGCTCCCTCTTGCCCTTCTCCCACACGCCTTGCTCCTTCCCCATGATTTAAGAGCATCTCGGCCTGCCCATCAGGGTAATAAGCAAGTTTGTTTCAAATCTCCCATCTCATTTATTTGTCTCTGGAAGAATTCCGAAGGTGTTTCCCAGTTTCTTTCTTTACAAATATTGATTCTGTATTCATTCCATCCTGCATTAATAAGTTCTTCATTACCTCATGACAGAACCATTCAAAGTTTTGTGTTAACAAATCCCACATTATCCCTATTGCTCCTCATATTACATCGTCTCTGAGCACCAGGAAATATTATTTTCAGCTTCATTTCCCTTGCCACTGAAGCCAATGAAGAGTTCTCTCTAATAACAGTATTTTCTAGGAAGGGACTTGCCAGCTTTTAGGAAGAGCCCTCATATTTCTGTAACAAGTCACCAGCAAATTTATGACACTTAAATCTTTTCATCATCATTGCCAGTGGTAGTTTTGTCCAAGAAAGCCTCCAAATAAGTATTAGCTGGACTGAAACACTGGATTGCTCTCGGGTACTTTTTCAAGATGCTAATTTATTGAGTCCACCCAGAATACAGAGCTTTGCTGTGTGTTGTAATAAACTGTATTATTGCTTAGTTGCATTGTATGTTACACACTTACCATGTCCAATATATAGCATGAGATGAAAGCAATATGAAGGAAAATCGACTTAAGTGAACGGTACCTCCAAATTATCTTTATTTTCCTTTCAGTGCAGCCTCGAGGGTTTGGAGGGAAATGTGAAGAAACACAGAAAAGCGAGTTTGCCCAGTGGAAAAATATTCCTTACAGAGTGAGGACATAAGAAGAAATCACAGATTTCTTTCGTGAATCTTAGTGGGAAAGAACTAGAAGAGTGGAGAGAGAGTACCCAGCTATAGGCTTCCGAAAGCATACATTCCAACATGGAATATACATATGGATAGCTGCTTTTCTAAAGCACATTCCCAAAGCTGGTCTCTACCAACTGCTGCCTCTCCTTCACGAAGGACAAGAACATCGAAGACCAAATATAAACCAAACATTCAGTGGGCCAGTGCTAATACAAGAGTTGTTGTGTTTCTTCTAAATCAAGAACCAGAGACCAGAGATCTTAAATGGGGGAGACATATATACGTATATATATATATAGAGAGAGAGAGAGATGAAGAGATCAGCGGGTGTTAAGAAGCAGTTATCTCACTCACTGAAGGATTTCAGGGGTAGTGACACTGGTATAAACTTCACATAACTGCTGACAAAAGTGAAAAAAAGCACCACGCTAGGAAAAAAAAGCAGAGGAGAAAAAACTCTGATGAAAGAATAGGGAATGATTTGTGAGCAAATGAAGGAAAAGTCACCTGGTGCAGTTAGAAAGGTCAATGGTAGAAGAGGAGATGGAGGCACAGCCAGTTAACTCGCTGCACTTGAACAGTCAGCAAAGGGCAATGAAAGGAGGGGATGTAAGAGCAGGTGGCTCAGCCCCGCGGCTGCGAGAGCTCCCGGAACAGCTCGGTTACACCGAGAGCTGCAGAGCTCCAGGTTCATCTCTGCACCGCCGGGGCTGCAAAACCAGTGGGAGAAAAGGGAGGTTGAAACCCCAGAGGAAAGACTTCCAGCCTTGGGCTGGGGTTTGCAGATCTGGTGGAGCATCAGCCGGGACGCCAAAGATTTCAGCTGCCTTCCAATACCGTGATGTGCGACCCCTCGTAGAGTTTTCAAAGGCTTGTGCTGGAGCAATATACCTGATGTAAACACCTTATTTACCAACCTTATTGCTGTGCAGAAGCCAGTAAGTCTCCAACAGAAAGGACAGAACGAAGCACATTAAAAGCAGTTATGAAAAATCTCATGTAAAAGCTGATTCTCAAGTTTTACAGTAAGAAGCTTCAGGGAATTCAAAAGTATTAAAAAGCTGTGTAGTGATGGCAAGTTGAGTAGGAATTTATCAAATAACACATCAGAAAACTACCATTCCAGGTCAATACTTCAGTCCTACCAGCATTTTACTACCAAGCAGGCTCTAAATTTCCTTATGGTTCCCCGCACTGGAAAAAAGGTTTATTCTGCATTTCAGTTCTAGCGCAGGTGATGAGGGGGAATGCGGCTTTTAGCCCAGGTTAGCAGCTTCAATTACATCCTTGTTACTTCAACCCGGTTTAGCTAACCCAGGCTAAGCAAAAGAAATTGCCCTCCACGTACAATTGGCATCCACCATGGTGGTGCTTGGGGAAAAGCCACGAAATTATTAATAATAAAGGGTGAAAATAAGAAGGATAAAGAAACTTCTCTTTAAAAATAAATGAATGCAAGTAACTACCTCCACATGTCTAAATTGTTATTCCCCTCATGAACAGCTTTCCACGGCTTATTGAAATTCACATATTGTCTCTGCGGTAGATGCAGTGTTGGAAAAATAATTACAGAAGATGACAAATGAAGTAAATTATACCCAAACTGTGGCTATAAAACAAAAAAAAAGCTGTCTGCCTCGTGTCTGATGGTTTGAGGTATTTTTAAGACTAGAAAGTTCGGAGGCTAATCCAATAAATATAATGGTATTCGCCAGTTTTAGAACCCATGTAACATCATTCTTCAATATACCACAACCCGCAGCATCTACAGGAAAATGTAATTTATCCTGGCGAAGAGAAAATCCTGCCCAAAGCCCTTCTAGAAAAGAACTGTGCGAGTTAAAATTTAATGAACTGACTGCAGGAAAAAGATTTTGAATTTATTACAAGTCCAGACTTACTTAAATGAAAGAGCTGTTTAATTCTGAGCTCTTGGGTAGCAGGTTCTGAGTTAGAAGATTAAAATCTTCGAGTTTGGACCTAAGGAGGCTCCGCAGATCAGCCGAGATGCATCTTGGTGACGATGCTGCTGGGATTGATTTTGCTCATATTATAGATACCTTGGACCAGCTCCTGGCGAATCACAGCAACGATGGCACTAATGGATTAAAAAGTAATTACACGTTCTCCTGCCTCCAGCAGGCAGATCTGCAAACAGGTGGTATTTATTACTTCTTCTCCGCTTCATTAAATACGGGTTATTATAGAAGGGAAACAACAGTGGTTTAAGTATTGTTTACATCTAACCCACAACTAGTTTTATGGATCAGAGGGAACGGAAGGTAAATCACTAGAATTATGGAAATTAAAATGAAAATGGCTTGGCACGAGGTATTCCTTACTATAGGCAAAGGTTGGCGTTACTGTTTTCTTTACTGGTTTACCTATAGGCTGAACCCCAGGCAAAACAGCGAAATAAATGGTGAATTTGGAGCGGAGAATATCACTTACTTGAAAGATTTGCTCTCGGGGTGACAAGGGCACAACCCTGTCCCATTGCTGTGCCCTCACCTCCTCCCTCCCCAAACCTCCCCTCCAGGAGCTGGAGATGAAATCACAACGCTGCACTTTAATATAATCAGATGCAATTATTATTATTATTTCTGCTGTTAACGTGAAATGAGCATCACATCGTACCTTAAACTGCCACCAGGGAAGAAAAGAAGGATACAAATGAAATCTAAAGCCACAGCTAACGGGGTGAATCGCTCAGGAGCTGAGCGTATGGGGGAAGCGCGGTACATGCCACAAGGACTGGGAACTTATCTCCAGTAGTTTTGAATTTAGGAGATTATAACCTTAATAACGTTCTTTTAATGCTGCTTGAGTACGTGCTTTTATAAACAAACTTAAAACATTTAAAGCAAAACAGGGAATTCAACGGCATTTTCCTACGCTTGCTATATTTGTGAGCACATACACCTCTTGCAGTTGCTCAGTTTATTGAGCATATACTGTACAATGTATAAAAATCACTAATCCTAGGGGGTTTTGTTCCTGATAAAAGCTGATGTGACCAAATTGCTGCTGATGTGTGATTCATGTGTCTGGTTTTCCTCCCTATATTTGAAATGGCAGAAACATTTAATTAATAAGTTTCAGAAGCAAAGTGAAAACCTTAGTGCAGACCTGAAGGATGCTGTAATAGAGTTAAGATTTGAATTTCAGATGTAATTTTTGTTTCAGATGTGAATGCAAAACCATGTATGAATACAGAACAGAGTATTTTGAACGTATAACTCATACATCTGAATGTGAATAAAGTATAAACGGAGCCCAAAGGCTGCGCTGCGGATACTCCTGTAAAGCATCGCCAATTCAGAGCAAAGAATCAACTACATAACTACGATTCCAGCTGCTGCTAACATACAGAATCTTAAAAAAATCTCCAAGATTTATTTCCACTTGCGAAATCCTTCATGCTAAAGAAATTCCAGTTGCCTCCGGGTCACGCTGTCACCCTTTGTTAGCTACGGTGAAACTGATTTCCACATCAGAGTAACCGGTTAAATTGTGTACTGGCCTTTTGAAGCCCATTTTGGATGTTTTTCCCCCCAAACTGTGATAACAGTTCTGCTTTGAGAGTTAAAAAGAAATGTCTGGAGAGAGCCTGGGCTGTTCCCAAAAGCAGCATCAATGCAGCAGGACGGGGTGGTAGGAGAGACCCGGCCCAAGCTCTGCAAGTTCTCCCAAAGGACAACGAACCCCGTACATCACGTAGAACATACAGAAATCATACAATAATTCTACACGGCCGTTACCTGGGCAATTCCAAAATGACACCTGGAAATGACGCTGCAGCATCCATGCAGACTGCAAAATCCACTGAAACTCGCACTGGTTTGCTGTGTTTGGGTTATTACCCAAGGTTTTGTAGATGCTACCTTAATATATGTTATCTCCATTTAATACCAAATAATTAGAGGACAGTGAAAAGAAGACTTTTTTGTTGGCTATTTTTGGTTTTATTTCGTTAATGTCAGTCATGGATTTCCTACATTAAAGAAGACCTAACGTGAAGGCATCTCAGGAAGACAAGAACAACTTGCGTCTCTGGCCATGCTTATATCTACTACAGCAACCCGCTACTTCTCTAATGCTACTTTTGCAATACAACGTTTAAAAGCCAGAAATGAAATTCTTCCCTCTATAAAATCACTCTAAAGATGGAGAAAGAGAAAAGGTCTGGGTTGTAGCCTGAAGCACAAACAACCATAGATTCAGCAACCCCATGGCCCTTCCTACCGCATCCAGAAAGTGCAGAAACACCAAAAGAGACTGAAACGATGCACGTGCCGCAGAGCCAAAGCACAGGGGAAGCTCTTGCTTCAGGAGTTTCCTCCCCAAAATACGGGATTTCTCCATCTACCCACACGCGAGCACCCACGATGGCATTTGGTGACACGGGGGTTACTGTGTCACACGCTCAGAAGTGACCTGGTAAAGATGCTGCTGATAGAAACACATCATAACACTGAGTATTTCAGATGCACTTTTTAGATATAGTATAACATACATACAAATGGTATATTCAGCAGAATATTCAGCAAATATACTACTAGGCAAGCGCTACACAAGTTCTTGTTTTATATACATTGTGACAAAATTTACCTTTCAAAAGCTGCCGTCTCTTTAAACTAAAAAGTCAAATGAGAGAAAAGAGACTGTTTATGGATAACAATGCACAGCTACTCCCAGAAAAGCCAGAGGAGATGCTCTTCTTTCTTTTTGATGATGAAAAACCCAAACAGCGTTCTCTGTTGGTTTTGACACCCCAGTAGGGCTAAAAAGGAGATGGTTTGTTTGGGTAAATTGGGGGATGGAGCTGTTGTGTTTTCCACCCTTGCCGCGAGCTGATGCGAATCTCAGCCTGGAAATGGCCCAGAAGACACGGTTTGTTATCCCCAGAACAACATTCGTTCTTAACTGTTACCAGTATCGCTTGGATAAGGCCATTGTTCTGGTCCATTTTTTGGTGATGATGTATTCACTATCAGTGTTTATGTCTGCACTGTCCATGGCTTTGATGGGACCGAAAGACACATTACACACTGATAGGCTTTAATCTACACAAGTACATTGAGAGAGACCGTGCAGCATTATGACTGCAAAAACAAAATAATGGGCTTAAATACAGTTGTTGAAGTCAGTAAATGGAATATAAAAATGACGAATTTCATGTATACAAAATCGCATCCACAATAAATCCACACTAACATGATACGTTTTAATAAATCCTTTATCAGTGCAAGTCTGGCATCGGGCTTTACTATCTCACTATTCAATACATGCATATAAATGAAATCAGCTTCATAATCTTAGTCCTTAGCTTGACACTAATTATTGATATGACTCCGCCATCTCAAGTCCCAGCATGGAAAACATTACCAATTATTTAGGCAAAATGCAAAACTATCCAGATGGATAAAGACAAACCGTGCAAAGCCATGCTCTCTATCATCCCTGATCAGCTTCCGCAACAAAAATCCCCCCCTAAATTGAAGGGTATTTATTGCAAAACCTCAAGGTGTTTTGCCTTCATCTACATCCTCTTATATGAGAAAAAGCAACACTTTTGAAGACCTTTAACATGGAAAACCTGCCAGAGCAACTATTACGCTGAACAAACAAGAATCCACCTGGAAAAACGATACAAAGAAAAATGAGCCATGTTCTGCACCTTAACACAACCCAGCCAGACCCCAAGCAGGACAAGCAGTACAGGAACTTGCAAGGCATGAAATACGTGTACACCCAGGCTGAACGTTTTCTGAATACCGACAATGGGCGCCAAGAAGACGTCAGGATTTGGAGCAATAACTGCTGAAATGACTCTTGCTCCAAAGCAGGAGGTTTTCCTGCAGAACTCCAGGCTTCAAGCAGGCTCCCGCTTCTTCCTTCATCTCCCAATTTGTAGCCTTACAGCTGCTTTTGCCTCACGGAAAGCGTTTCGGCAGCAGAGAGACTCGGTTCAAACTGGGACCACTTAGTCACTACAGCGGAGACAAGCAAGATGCATTTTATAGTGACAACTACCACCGTAATTGCTGACAGCACAGAGCTGATGATTTGTCAAGAGCAAAAAAAGATGTGTCGCTTCTTTAAGCCACTTTTTATAAACTTTAAAACCTCAATAATTTACTCCTACCTTCCTATCCGAAGTGTGTAGACAGCAGCTCCTATTGCAGCGGGAAGCTGTCCTTCCAGGAGGAAGCTGTCACACTGATAAATATGAACGTAAAATTACACTATTAATACTACCCAAGGGCAGATTTTTGCTGAATATCAACTGTCGGAGCTGCTCCACTGAATTTGAGACTGGAAACTGCCATAAACGGTACCAACAAAGGGATGTTCCCCTTCTGAAATGCTGAGGCAGGCAGGGGATGCGGGGATGTGTTTGCACGGGGGAGAAAAGGAAAGGAGAGCACCGGGAGAGGTAAAAACTAACGTCAAATTCACACATTCCATCCAGGTTCCATGTGTCTGGGCAGCCCATGATACAAACCTTGGTATTTCTACCACAGAAAGTCAAAAATCAAATATATGGAGAGGTATATACCATAGCGGTCTCTCAGCAGCCACCCATAAAGAATCATGGGGGAAGCTAAAATAATAATTAAAAGGTCAAAATAAGGGGGTGTAATAATTTTAGTGAAGCCTGGAGATTTTTAAGAGACTTTTGTGAACTTCGGGTTTTGGAAATACTCTGCTGCCTGTGGTTTTCCAGCTGCTCCCCTTTAGGAACACGACTACATATTCTTATATATTAGTATATTCAGTATAGCACAATAATGCTCATCTATCACGGTCAACTTGACAAGGGATATTTTCCTGCAAAACATGCAGGAAAAATAAGGGACAGTTCTTCATAAACTCTGTTTTATGGGCACACCTCTCGAAAGCGCCTCTAATAATGTACTATATTTTGGACTTCACCAAAGATTTACAACTCAGTTGTGAATGCAAGGAGTATTCGATATTTATGACCTGCAAGAAGCTTTGTGACAGACCTCCACCGAAAATAGGAACTGGAAATAGTTCTCCCCCAAAAACATAAACTAGGATACACACTTCATTTCAAGATAATCACTGCACCCTACTCAATATTGCTGCCAGGATGCTGGGGCTAACGAAGAGAAGAGGAACTTCTGCTTTAAACCAGCAGCCAGTTCTGGTCAGTGCCAATGAGAAAAGTTTCCTCTCTATATATCCACACAAATGGTCTTCAAAGAAACAGCTTTAGCTGCAAATTAACGGTGACGTTCGTCAAGAACAGATAGTCTGGCAATCAACTATCAGCTATTTCAAGAGTCAAATTCTTCCACAAACTCAACACAGGGTTGAATTTGCAACCCTACAACAGATCTCAGCCTGAAATCCGGTCAGGAATTTGGTGCTGGGAAGAAGGTTGTCAGATATTTTCTTCCCCAGCCCCTGCCCTCTCAAGACCTGGATATGAACGGTCATTAGGCTGAGCTACATCACAGCTTTAACCGCAGTGAAAGCCATTAACAGAAATGCTTCCCTCAAGAGCACAAAAATAGACGTACATTTCTATTATTGACAGAGATATGTCTTGCATGGTCAGCAAAGGCTTCACCTGTTCTTCCCTCTCACCTCCAGACTAATGGAGCGATACCAAAGCACTTCGCCTTTCTGCCTTCTCAGCTCCTCCAAGAGAAATATTAATGGCAAAGTAGGGAGTAAACACTCCAGTGATTCCTCTGCAGCTCCTTCCAACTAAATAAGTGCCTTAAAATATTTTTCCACCATATATTTCCAGGGCTTTGCTTGGGCTTCTCCTCAGTGACATTCCCAGGCTCATCTAAAAATGGGTTTGATGCTTGTGCAAAGCTGCCAGGCATGGGGACAGCAGCTTATTCTGGGGAAATAAAGTGTAATTTGTCTGAAACCTCTCTCCTGGAAGAAAAATGCCCTCTGAGGGGTGGTTTGGCAAGGTGGATTGTGTCTCTGAGCGTTCAACCTTCGGGCACCGCCGTCTGCTGACACAGCCTGTTCACCACCCTCAATCTCACACTATGAATAAAGGATACTGGGTGTCCTATGTGCTTGTATAGGGGAAATATAAGTAATATGCTCAAGGCACTGTTAAATATCCATTTACAAGTACTATGTTTATGCTTTTAATATGGGATGAAGGCAATACGGATGCCTTTCTATCTGCCTTGAATATCTATAGGCAATCACTGAAATTGCAGCAATACCGCGTGCTCACCCCCGCACATCACTGTGGAGCTTGGACTCTTTCATTGAGGCTTCCAAGGTTATTCCTTTCTTTGCTATAATGAGAAAATTAATTAAGTAGACTACTCTGTTCTCCCATAACATACAAAATACCTGTATGGTTTGAAAACAGCAGCAATGCGCAGTATTTTCTAATTTTACCCTGCTCTGAGTGTACAAGACGCTTGAAGAGAGAACTCATTCCGTGCTACGCAGTATAAAATAGAGTCTAAATCCCCAAGTACATGTAAAATGAATAGTCTCTAGTCTGCACATTCTAAAAATAGTTCACGTGTACATTATGCTATGAATAATTCCTGAGTTTATGAATACTGAAGTGCCTTTTAAAATTTAGACCGCATAGTCTGCAATTTGGACAAGCGATATTGCTGGGGGCACTTCTGCTCAGAAAGGGTAAGCCTGTATAATTTTCTCTTAATAGCATTGTTGCCAGCGCTCCATTTTTCAGGATAATTTGCTTCCGTTGATACAATACTTTACACATCCATATTCATGGAGGATACCAAGGGGGTGTTTTTCATTCATAACTCACTGATATCTTTATACCTGCCAATTACGACACCCAAAGTCAAAAGCGAGCAGGATCATGTCGTATCGTTAGTCTGTCCATAAGGGCTGGGGGGATGGAGCTGCCAAGGCCAACTGAGAGCAGCTAATGGAGCAGGAGGAGCTGCGAGAGGAGGATAAACCAGCAGCAGCTGCTTCCACCAGCCCAGGTCACCCCATGTTGTCCCCATGTCCCCAGCACCCTTTTCTGGATCTCAGTCTGTCTATAAAGCAGCACAGGCAAACAAAATTTCCTTAGACTCTTCAATAGGTAAATATGTATTCCAGATATAGACCATATCATTTTGTAGACATACAAACACAAAATACTTGGTTTAGTACAAGACGGACAAAATATCCTTGAAAAATTGATTTTAAAGGGACAGAAATAAACCCGGGCACCTATTTGATTCACCAAGTTAATCAGGAACTTGTTTTACTTGCAATAATTGCGTATCGATCTCAGCAATTACTGCTGATGAAGTTGGAGAGCTGGTTTAAACACATGCCAGGCAGCACTAACAGCACTGATTTCATCTCACGCAGCCTGACCACTGTGGAAACAAACGCCTTTTCAAGATGAAACTCTCCTGTTACTTGCTGAATTTCTCATCTTGATGAACTTAACTCACTCTTAGTTAGAAGCAATTTAAGAAGAGTCATGCTTTAATTGACAGCTAATAGCCCAAAGGCTTAATTGCCTCCTTACATGTGAAACAGAACTTTGTGGCTCAAAGAATATTAGTCTATAAATAGTAGGAATAAATGTCGTGCAGCGCTGCGTCATGCAATGGAGCTCAAAGCAAACACAACCGACTTGGTCCACTGGGCCCTTGTGGCCAGGAAGGCCAATGGTACCTGGGGTGGGTTAGAAGGGGGTGGTCAGTAGGTCAGAGAGGTTCTCCTGCCCCTCTGCTCTGCCCTGGGGAGACCACACCTGGAATATTGTGTCCAGTTGTGGCCCCTCAGTTCCAGAAGGACAGGGAACTGCTGGAGAGAGTCCAGCACAGCCACCAAGATGCTGAAGGGAGTGGAGCATCTCCCGTGTGAGGAAAGGCTGAGGGAGCTGGGGCTCTGGAGCTGGAGGAGGCTGAGGGGTGACCTCATGCATGTTTACAGATATCTAAAGGGTGAGTGTCAGGAGGATGGAGCCAGGCTCTTCTGGGTGACAACCAATGATAGCACAAGGGGTAATGGGTTCAAACTGGAACACAAGAGGTTCCACTTAAATTTGAGAAGAAACTTCTTCCCAGTGAGGGTGGCAGAGCCTGGCCCAGGCTGCCCAGGGAGGTTGTGGAGTCTCCTTCTCTGCAGACATTCAAACCCGCCTGGACACCTTCCTGTGGAACCTCAGCTGGGTGTTCCTGCTCCATGGGGGGAGTGCACTGGATGAGCTTTCCAGGGCCCTTCAACCCCTGACATTCTGGGATTCTGTGTGATTCCGTGATTCTGTCGTGTGAACAACGGGACAGACGCGCGATGTCAAACTCGAGCAGCTGAAAAATATACCACAGGAGTTCCTGGGGAATGTATGCCTTTGGGTGCACCAAAAACCCCAAACTCAGTGAGTGTTTTTGGTAAAGAAAGCAATATCCAGGTCACTAGCAGTGACACCTCTTGGCTTGTCCCAGCACTGGTGTGGCCAGCAGGCCCAGGGCAGTGACCGTCCCTGGACTGGGCACTGGGGTGGAAAACCTCAAATCATGGGGGCAGTTCTAGGCCCCTCGCTACAAGAAAGACCTTGAGGTGCTGCAGTAGTTTAGATTGGATATTAGGAACAATTTCTTCCCCAAAGGGCTGTGAGGCATTGGAACAGGCCACCCAGGGCAGTGCTGCAGTCACCGTCCCTGGAGGGGTCGAACATTGGAGACGAGGTTCTGCAGGACACTGGTTCGAGGTGGACTTGGAAGTGCTGGGTTAGCGGTTGGACTCGATCTTAAAGGCCTTTTCCAACCTAAACGCTCCCATGATGTACAACTGAGCTGTCAAGCTGTCGGGGAGCGTTAACAAGGCAGATTATTCAACTCGCAACAAATTAAAGAATAGTGAGCGTTTATATAATAGATGCACCAAAAAGGACTATAACAGTAATGGTGCTTCCCACAGTCTTTGCATAATCACAGTCTTAAAAAGCCATTCTCTTTTCATTTATTCTTTTCTTCTGAAAGCCACAATTATTCCAACAACTCAACATGCTATGCCCTAGCAATTTGTAAACGAAAAACTGAAACGCTGTTCATCAAGACAGGCAAATTAAAACAGGCTGTATTTATCACACTGTTTGTACAAAGTAAAGAAAAACTGGATGTTTACCTCACTGAACACAACGAAAGCCGCCCCAAAGCTGTAGCTTGAGCTGATTCTGGAAGTCATTCATAGCAGCTCCTGTCAAACAACTTTTTAAAGCTTTTATCCTTATCCTTTTAAAAAAAATTTAAACTCCTCAAGAGAAAAAAAGCCCGTAAATTTACAATTGACCTTCCTCCTAGAAGATGTTGCACTTAAATCACAAAACGTTCATTGAGATAAGTGTGATCCGAAGTAAATAAACCAATCACTATCCATTTCAGGCCCCCAAATAATAAAATCAACCATGTACAACTAATTGGGATGTGGCACAGATAAATCAAAGAAGTGAGAGAAAGCGCATGATGCCGAGGACGGGGACACCTGGGATTTGGGGCTCTATAGAAACAGCTCTAGAATTGGACCTGTATCTCCTTGAATACAGAACTCTGATAATTAATTCCTGCTGGTGATAGTAAAGGAGAAATAACTTCATTCCCTTCTGCCGCTGATTTTCTTTTCGCTTGCCCTATAATCACACACTTCAGTGCCACTTTTGAGTACCTAATAAAAGCACACATGAATTCAAAGAGACGGATTGCAGACAGATCAAACAATATTAACCCATAATCTCTTGCCTCGTATCCCAGATCAGAAAAATCTATCTTGCACGTGTCTGTGGTTTTGTTACAGAAGTGTGTAAAGAGAAAGGTTGAAGTTTGCTCTGAATCAGCAGGGCTTACGGGGTATTCAGTTATTCATGCCGGAGAATTCGGTAGTAAATAATTAGCCATTTGCTGACTAAAGTAAACAGATATAATAAAACCCTAACACAACATAAATAATTACTGCAGGTGAGCGTTTCCAGCAGGTACATCCAGCCTCACTCCAGCATTGCTTTTCTACCTTGGCAGGTAACTACCAGGATACAACAGGATTCCTTCGTCCTCTGGATGGAAGAATAAGGTTGTAGCTCTGAAACAGACACGCGGGACTCTTGTAAACTGTCTCGTTAATGGTTTTTATATTTGCATATATATGTGTCCACAGATTATAGCCTGCCACACTTTGAGATGTTACCCAGCTACCATGACTAATTCATTCTCCTCACTTGGCTGCCCCTGCTCCACAGAGGAGACACTACTTCTTCTAATAAAATTAAAATCTTTCCCTCACCCATCCTGGATGTTTTGTCTAAATGTTTAAAAAATGGCATTGTAATAGCCCCCAAATCTATTGGTTTAGTTGCTAATGTTTCTGCTGACCCAGATCTATTCAGGACTTAAGTAAACCGTAATCGAAGTTTAAAGCACTAATAGGGCTCGTCCCCTCTTACATGAATCCACACAAAACAGGCATATTTAAAATCCTTTAGGTGATGCAGTAGGATTAAAAGCTCCTCTTTGAAATCTGAAACCGTTATTATTTTTCAGTTGGGTCCAATTCTCTGAAGGAAAAGCAGTGATTATCAGGTACCACTCACTACAAACCTTGGCAAGACCTGTTCTGTTGTTGTGAATGTGGAAGATGAGAAGGCTAAAAAAACCTCTCACATTCGAACCTGCCCAATAAATCTCAAACCACTAGAGAAGAGGTAACAGACAGCAGAATGTTTCTCCCATTTTTCTTCCTACTGTTGCACATGAAAACCACTTAGGAACATACATTAAAGGATCAATAATATATCCCAAAACATGCTGTCTGATCAAATCTTGGGCAGTGTCCTGCTGCCTGTAACCCAAAACAGAGCGAGAGAAGCTCCTGACCCCGCAAGATCCCGATTTTGAGCCCGCAGAGATTGTGCCAACACCTTGCCGGTACCTACACACCGGGGATTTGCAGCACAACCTACTTTCCTCTTTGGAAATGACACAAAACTCGTTTGGGCCGCCCCCCAAGCGCACGGTGACATAGATGGCTCTGCCCAGAATAGACGTGACGGGGGCTGTGGAGCCGGGACAGACGCGTGACCGACATGGCCTTTGAAATGAGAACACGGGGCAGGTGGGGGGAAAGCAGCCATGCCCGAAATTGGGCTTGCACCTGCAAAAAATTGCGTGTCCGGTCGTTGTGAAAGCAGCCGCTTCGCAACACGGGTCTGCCCGTTCCCTTAGTCAAAAATAAATGAAATTCTTTAGGATTATTCTTAAGCTACTGGAGCCCTAATGGTGATGGCAAGGGACAGGCGCTCCTCCATGCAAACCTCTCCCTGGGACAGGGTCCATCGCCCTGCTCCCCCCTCACCTCCTCTCTACACTTCTCCAAGTTTCAAAAGCCTTTTTAAAACTTCATCACAGTCCGGTGGGGGAGGTCAAGATGAAGTTTGGGCTAAGAATTCACTCACACGACATTTCTGTGTCAAAATCACTTCATTTGTTGTCAGGACAATGACGAAGACGGAGTGAAATCCTAGAAGACTTCAATTTTGTGACTCAAAACTTCTTTGATCACGAGTTATGATGTGATTAAAGATGGCTCTAATGACTCCTAGTGAGAGAAAGCTTGATTTTTGATCGTTTAAGCCTTTGCAGAGCCTGCTGAAGAACAGTTATCATCTAATATTAATACTTCAAGCTATTTCTGGTTTACTAAAGGGATCCAAGAGAAACGACCCTCCAGGATCACCATGGCAGTGAAGTCCGATCAGACTTCGCTGCAGTGAACAGGAAGGCGCAAAAGCCAGAGCATTTCACAAACGCAGTTAAAACTCAAGGCAACTGTAAAAAGAATTTCAAGGCCATTGATAAAGTGGCATTTCATTCTCAAAAGCTTCATTTCTACGTGGAAAAGTATGTTATTTAGCGCCTCAATCCTGTCTAATTTAAAGCGAACTAAAGTAAACTTGCCCTTAATTGATCTGTTCCACAGCTTTATGTTCACCATACCTGCATAGTATTAATTAATAAACAGAGCTTCCAATAAAAATATGCAAAAGAAACTGTATTGGGCACTCATTTATCACTTGATTTGGCCGTAGTTAACAACGTCAATTCAGCTTTTTAAGCCAGTCCCAGTTACTTTTGGAAACGCACTCAACCCACTGTGCGAACCACAGGTATTAACACCTGAAAAGGTACAAAGCCGAGAAGGTGGATTCAAAATTCCAGCTCCTTCCAGAACCGAACACTTGATGGGCATTAAGAACAATCTCTCCAGTTTCAGCTCAGCAGCCTAAAACCAACTGTCCCCACAGGCAAAGCAGCTTCCAAGTCGGTAACAAAATGAACTTCATTAGGTCTAATGAGACCAATTGCGTAGTTAACTACATACAGACAATCCTTATTTTGGATTATTCATTGAAAAATCTGTTTGTTTAAAATTTTTGAATCGATAGCACGCATGTTTTAACCCAGAGGGCGGTATCTCCAGGTGTATTTGTATGCAGACATTTGCAGTGCTAGGAAGAGCTTTTCCCTTTGCTTCACAGCTGGGGAAATGAAGCAGACAAAGGTTAAATAATGACCCAAGGTCACGCAGGAGCTCTTGCAATGGAGTGTGGCTTATCCAATACACACACTAGGAATAGGCTGGTAAAGTTAACATACAAATGAATTTATTTGGGGGAAAATACCCCGTGTAACACGATAAAATGCTCAGATTCTTCCTTCTAAAAAATCACTTTGTGCACTTCTCTTCCTTTCAGCCTCGGTTTGCTCACCTGAGGTTGAACATGCACAACACTCCACTCCAACATTTTGAAACTTCAAACATAGCAAGGAGGTTGAAACGCTAAACCTTTTGAAAAAAGGGGGAAGAAACCTAATGACAAGAGGTAATGCCATGCACAGTCTTATATTAGATTTACTGCACGTATGCAAGCTTTTATCCTAATGCTGTGCTTTATATCTGATTTATTTTTGAATTTGTTACCAATTCAACGTTACACTCCTGACCTGCGGATCCCAAGATCTGCCTTTAAAGGACGAACTTGTCCAAATTGCCCTTTTTTTGACAGTTTAACAGAAAAAACTAAAGAATTTAAGGCAGCAGTGGTGTTTATATTATGCATTTGTAAGATTACAAAAAGAAAAAACTTCTGATAATACATAACGTTTAATTAATGAAATAATTCTATGTATTCAGGGTTAAAATGTTGGCTGGGAGTGTTTACTCCCAGCCACTTAATTCCTTCAGTTTAATAGCACAAAAGGAAACGGGTTGATATGTAAATATAAAAACAGCGCAACATCGCAGCAGGAACAAGAATGTCAGGAGGAAATGGAGATTCTCACTCATCAATAGGAAACAGCAAAGATAGGGACAACCTCACTGATCCACGCTGATGCCCTCACAGGCAGAGGATTTTATATACTCTAAATAAAAAATACCCACATCCAAATGGAAAGCCATGAAAGGATTCATTCCCAGAGTGGGAATAAAGTCTTGTCCTTATTATGCAGCTTTATTTCACTACGTAAGTCCAAAAGTGTTTGCTTTTCACAACCTGAAGCCACTCACAATTAAATGTCACCCCGTAGTTTTCTACTCCTCACATTTTCCTGCCTATGGGAGAGCTGGTTTTTAATATTTTGTATCATCAAACATTTAGCTGGGTACTTACATGGTCCTCAACCCTGTGATATCTAATTTGTGCCCATCTGTCTTGAAATGATTAGGGCCTAATCTAGTGAATTGATTGGACTCGTGTTGGATTCTTTCTGAATTACAACGATCAAACATCGGCAGAAGCTCTGGAAGATGCTGGTCCCGTAACAGAGATCGGGAGGAGGGAGACGTTCAGATCCGATGCAGGGAGCAGCGCTTCTCCAGCACTGACTGGATATTTAAATACTTATTTTTCTCCCAGTTCTGAAACACTGAATGTCACTATATGCTACCTCTGCACCAAGCTCACCAGATGGCATTTAGCTTCTATATGGGGATGTAATTAAAACAGACCCTTGGAGAGAGTGACATTAAGATGAATTGACTCTCATCTTCTCTAAATGCCTAGGTAAAAACCAGTTTTTAAACAAGTTATCTAACAACCAAAGCCCTCTTCTGAATGCTACTAATTCAATAAAATGCTCTTTTGTCCAAAGAGCCACGTCTGCCTCCGAGTGGGCTGACGTTCCAGCGCCAGAACAAGGGGGCGAAGAGGGCGAAAAGCTCTGCAGAACAATTGCCTTCTACGAAGACGCCACGCCAGGCAGGCGCATTTCGGTTCTGTTTGCTGGTTCTCGTTTCACACACATAATGCGTTGTTCTTTTTTTGCTTTCTCTCCTTTTAGTCCCCAAGCATGACTGCTGGGGAAATGCCTGTGGTTTCTGCAAAGAGATAGAGTCGTTCAGCTAACTGGGGGCCCAGGACTTCATCGAATTAGCAGAGCGCTACTGAGAGCTGATGAGTCTATCGGCGTGATCTAATTAGGAATCCACAAAGTGTCAAAGCTCTGTAAGGCAATTCCACACTCTCTTCCCATCTGAGAACTGTTGAACATGAAACAGTTGGATGCACAGTACAAGTGGATCGCGTATTTGTAGACAACTTTACAAATAGCTACAAAACAGAGGATTTATTCATTTGGCATTATGTATAAAAAATTTAACTATACCTTTTACCCCCTTACTAAGTGATAAACTAGTATAGTCAATCTAGCCAGGCAATGGATAATGACTTTCTCAGCAAAGGAATAAATCAGGATGCAAGGAGCACAGTCAGATGTTGCTATGACAGTGAGCAGCTCATGTGTAAAGCTGATGAAAAACTAAAATATTTGAATATGTTTTGCAGTGGCTTTAAAAAATATTTCATTATATTACTGTTTGTACCTATTTCTGTATCAGACCCCGTTCTCTGAACTGTGTTGAGCTCTTCCGTAAGGGAAAGCGGGACAGTACCTGATACAAGAGGAGCCATATGAGCTGGATCTGAGCACAGATCCAAGACCAACAGCCTTAGAAGCTCAACCAGAGAGCAGGAGAACTCGGGATTAACAACATGTCCGGAAAAACAGGAGCCAAGACCAGATTAACAACCACGAACGGCCCAGAGAAAGTGCCTCACTACTTAGTTTGAAGCAGTTGTACTTATTAATCCACTGGGAAACAGCATCACAAAAAAAGACAAACCATACCTAGTCCAAGGAGATGAATGAGCATGTGTCAAGGTGTTGCAAAATTTAGCCCTTGAATATATCGACTGTCAAGGGCATTATAATAGTAACAGTGATAGATGATCAGGGCTTGGCCAGGACACTGATATCTCAGCTCTGAGAGAACAAAGGGGGAAATGTGCACATTTTACCTTTAGCTGTAGAAGAAGAAATAGAAGTTCTGAGAGGAAGGTTTCCAGGGACTCACCCAGAACACGGGGAGAGAAAAACTAAGAACAAAAAGTGCTGAAAGAGAAGCGTGAAAGAGAGGAAGGAGATCACCCGGGGCCCAGGGAAGGACGAGACAGAAGCACCAGGAGGTCGAAACTCTGAGCCAGTTGGGGTCATTGGATCGGAGAATCTGAAGTTTCAGGAAGATGCTGGCAAGGATGTGATCATTCGCAAAACTTGTGTAAAACAAGAATGAGGATATTGAAATTGAATAGAAGCTTTTGCTATCGAAATAACTGTAGAAAAACCAGGCTACGGAACAGACCACAACAGTGAGGAAAAGCTACATGAAAATGTATCTCACTTGTTTCTCCTCTCATGTTGAAGACAGTAACTATTTTCAGTATCTCTGTATTTAAGGTGTGGAGCATTTGTGGGGACCGCCCTATGTACCAGGAGACAGGCAGCTCCATCATCAATATGAGCTTTGGAGGGACTATAAGGCAGGAGATGGGATCCCTGCAAGTGTTCTTGGAAACCGCAGGAATCGTATCTAAAGGTCACTCCATGTTCTTCACATTCTTTAACCTCGATGACTCCGTTGACGTGCTCTGTTGAGACACAGAGGTTAAAGAATATGGAATATCATTGACTCAGGTGTGATAGAAATGGATGACAAACACCTACCTCTAAATACACCACTAGAAAGCGTTTCTTGCCTACTGACATTTTTAGATATGTTTACAGCATTTTTTCTGAGCTATCAAACCAGTTTTCATAAATGTAATTGAGTTCCTGTGCCTGCAGTCTCTGTTTCATTACTGGTGCTCTAGCAACGTGGTTTAATCCCTCACTCTCCAAATTCTTTACAAAACAAGATGCTTACAACAAATGATAATCCTTATTGACAAGCAACCCATTAAAAACAAGATGATATTCCCAGGAGGCTTATATGGGGGGAAAAAAATTGGTTTCTTTAGGGTCTGGAAAGAAAATTTATAAAACAACACTAATAAACCCAACCTATTTGCTCTAGAATAGTTACTTTGAAGTGTAATTGATTTTGCAGGGAATCAATTGTAGAATTAGAGGTTCATTATTTGTTGTCTTAGCCCTTCCAAAATGTTGGCTTCCTACCAGGTTGAACGGATTCTAAGAAAATAGCAACTCCAATTTAAAATCCCTCTTTGAGTCTTTATCATTGTGAAGCCGTTACCATTGTCACCCCTCAAATTTGTCATCTGAAGCCATTTCAGCACATACAGGGATTCTTATCAAGTCGTTGATCTATTTCTCTCGCCTAACAGCTTGAATTAATGCTTTATGCCATCCAACATGACTTAACACAAAGACACCTCTTTTGTGGCTGGTACTCGACCAACAAAAGGATAAAGTCTTCTTTATGATGTTCGCTGCTATTTCCACGAGCAGTTCTGCAAATTAAACGGTGATCAAGAGAAACTCCTATGTATGCTCTGTCGGAGGATTGTCTTCAATTTTTGTTTTAAAACAAAGTGAGAATAGACAGTCACCTTCATTTTTATAAACATAATAAGCAACCTCTTCCCCTTTGAAAGGTGCATTAGCTGGGCAGTGAACCGGACGGGACCTCGCACGCTCCCTAAGCTAAATATTTATAATGTAGACAGACAGTGCAATCTATTTTCGGGACAAAACTTCAGCCTCCAAAACTTGCTGCATCAATGTCATCACTGGTTTAAAATTAATTGTCAGCAATGGTCTGAAGAGACCTTTTGGAGCACAGACGAGGCAGATAAATAAACGCAGCAAATACTGTGCTCTGAAGTGGGAATAATGGAGCATGCTAAGAAATCCATCTGCTCAGCTGTTTATAAGCTTTTTGCCACCTTTGGCAGGATCAGCAACCCCACTTCACCTAAAGATACGTGGAGGAAAAATTTAGCTCAATATTATTTACGTAACTCCCGATGATTTTCAAGTGAACTCGTTAGATGTGAAGCGTTTCTTTTCCTGGCTCACTTTGCAAAGGGATGCGGCCAAAAAAGCGAGCGCCTGTACAGAGCCACAAATCTTCAATCTTGGACCGAGCGTGGTTGCTCTGGGAGGCCCCAGGTGTCACCACCAGCAGTTTGGGGCCAACAAGAGAGGGGAATTTCTGCTCTGGCAGTGCCAGACCCCTCAGCGTCACTGGGATGAACGCTCACCGTACACTGCACCAAACAGGCTTTTCAAAGGGGTTTGCAAACACGGTTCCCTTTCGGCCAGTTTGGGAACTTGTTTTTAACTTGCATTGAAACACAAATGAGGAGCAGCCCATCTTTTCTCAGTGGAAGGACCATCTAATTTATAAATAGAACAATCTGAACTGCATTGTCTGTCTTTTACATTATTATTCTCGAAATGTTTCCCTTTGATTTTGCTCTGCCTGATTTTAGTCGGAGTTCTGAAGCAACCAGGAATCTTTAGCATCAGCTATTAAACTATCCCATAACTTGGACTAATTCCATGGACTAATTCCACTTAAACCAACGAAAATACACCTTACAAAGACCCCCAAACCAATCATGGAATAGCTTTAGTCCCTTGGGTCTGAAACTCATCAGGTCTGAGCTGATTGCCACCCACCACTCAGTTCCCTTTGCCACAGAGAAGTAAAACTAATTAACCCACCTTATTACTACAAGAAAATGCAGTGTCTGTGTCCTTATTTATAAAACTTACAGCTATTATTAGATACTCTTTGACTTTTCCCTCTAATTTTTGCGATTCTGAAGAGACAACAGAAAGGAAACATCAAATGGGATGCTTGCTTTTACATTAAAGGAATTAAAAATTAATAAATATGGCTGAGATGATGGCAAACAGGTCATGAAAGCCCATTTGGAATCACGTTTTCGATTACAAAATGAAAATAAACCATAATACCGAGAATCTGTGAAATGCAACCAATGAGGCCAAGAGAAGGAAAGTTTTCTTAACAAATGTAATAATATATCATTTTAGTAAGACTGAAATTTACTGATATGTTAAGTATGGGATTGAAATGGAGGCAGCACCAGAGCCCTGGCTTCAGCTCCTCCTAACAAAATTTATAGCAAGATCGCATTCAGGTAAACATAAATTAGCAATGCCTACATATGGTATGGGGTATTAGGCATTCTGCAAATAGATAATGTAAAAACGACAGAATAAAAAGGTGTAGATTTTATTTATTGATTATTTGGGAGTTTATTGGTATCACCTTGCTTTAGAGCTGAGCCAGATGTGCCATGGCCCACACAGAAGCAGCACCACCTGAGCTCCTGCATCCCCTGCTGTCTGCAGCTCATGTATCCCCAGTAACTCCCGTTCCAAGCCCTGGTGTCACACAGCCCCTCTTCTCTTCTGGTGACAGTTTTTCTAGGAACACATTGCTCTATTAGCCACCCTCTGTCTGTAAAAGGCCACTGCTTACTTCACTAAATATAAAGCATTTGTTAACAATAAGAACGCTGCACAAATTCCAAGATGAACAAACAGATTACAGCTTTCTTTTAAGCACAACGGTGGTTTCAGGATGTAAGATTTAGCTTAACATGAGCAACACACAGACATCGAGGGAGGTATTTCATAGAGAAGACGTTCTGCGAGTTGGTTTTAAGTGAGCCCAGAACTGCCCGATTACTGCACATCACTTGAGTTTCTATGGGTTTTGTGACAGGTTGCCTGGAGTCGGTGCCAGGAGACCTGTGTATCTTTTCCAACTGAATTTATGGTGCTCCAAATATAAAGGCTTTGCAATGCTATATTTTACTTGCCTTTTAATGGCTGGAAGGAGAGAAGTGCTGTTCCTCCTGCTGCCAAGATTCTTCAGCTCCAAAAGTGCAGCAGCTACTTTTAGATCAGAGAGTCCTCAGATTCAACCCCCACAAAGTTTCTTCTCTATATATTACATCTGTTTTGGAGCGTTGTAATGCTGTGAACTCCGTAATGAATATTAATATAGCCTTTGGGGAGATTTCTTCTGTTTCTACTATGCCTCCTGTATTCTGAAGCACTTTGAAATCTCCAATAGCAGTTTATCATATCAGAGAAAAGCAATTCATTGTGGCCCAGCACAATGGCTGCAAACACAAACCCACGTACTCAAAACCACCTTAATTACCTCCCCTGCCTTCCTCCCATGAAATATATTCTTTCACAAGACGTGAACTATGGCTGACTCGTCCTGCTGTACTTTAAAAAACCACAGAGCAAAGCAGCCCTGCTCGTCTCCCACACCTCTGGAACGTTTCTAAAGAATGAATTACTCCTCTCGTGGTTTCCCAGACTGACTCAAAAGCACAAGCTGTTTAATATCCAACACCAGACATACAAAGGAAAAAAGGAGAACACAGCAAGGGGTCAGCGGTGAATACTTGTGACACCAAAGCCCGAGGAGCTAAGCTGGTCTTCAGAGGCAGCCAAGGCTTTGAAAAGGAATAGGAAAAATATTTCTAACAACACACGGGTGTAAAAACCACATGGAAAGATTGGGGAGGTAGGAAACAGCAGAGAGTGAGTCACAGAAATACCTGAAGATTGCCCCAAGGAACCTAACCTGAAGCCCTCGCATGGAAAGCCAGGCTCTTTATGTCATGTTTACACAAGTGCCTGGAAGGACAACGTGCAGTGAAACCCAGTGAAGCGCTGTCCCTGCCCCACGTCCCCTCTGTCCTTCCCATCGGCTCCAGGGCGAGCTCACGCCTGTAGATACCAGCTGAAAAACACAGGTTTTATCCATTCACCTTCCCGAAGCAGCTCCTGACAGTGCATGAAGTGTCAGGGCAGGAGGAAAGGAAGGTCGGGGCAGAAACGAGGGGAAACGGCCTCTTTCAGATCAGCCTGACACCCCGACTCACATCCTGGTGCCTTCTGCTAAAGCACCGTGCTGTTCAGCAGATGGGCTGCTATGTGCCCCTCGGCAAGAAGGACAAACCACTGTGGAGTCTCAGTCGTCCCGCTGGAATAAATCAGTGTATTTTGTCCTTTAGAGTGAAACAGCCATGAGCAGGAGCTGAGACGAGAAGCTGGAACAGGTGAAGCCCCAGTATGTTGCTCCCTTGCCCAGCCTGGGCTCACCTGGGCTCAGATCTCGGTGAGCACCAGCTGGTGTCTTTGAACTAGTTGGTTTTCCACAGCTCGTTAGAAAAAGTGCTCTCATCTTGGTGGAGAAGCTCTGCAGGGTTTTATTTTGCTTGTTTGCTATGATATAGCAGGTTATAAACAAAAGCCAACCCCACAAAAACACCCATCTTGCAGCTTAGAGAGGTAACGCTGCATAAAACAACCTCATTTCAGCCTGGTCGGCCGACAAGGTGCTGGGTTTTTATTAGGACAGTACCCAGGGGGGACTGTAGAATTAGGAATGTCCCCCCCCCTTTTTTTGTAGCACAGTGAAGCTGTGGAAGAAGCAAAGTCCATGGAGAGTTAAGGGAACATTGAGTCAGAAAACTTTCAACTCCAATGGTCTGAGTGTCCAGAAAAAGAAGAAAAGCAGCAGGGGAGGCAGAAGGTGCCTGTGCTGGTGAAAAGGGCAGATCCAGTCTAAAACACCCCGCGCTAGAGGATTTTTCAGACCTGTATATTGATGCAAAGTAATTTAGTGCGAACAAATTAGACGTCAATCTACCAGAACTTCTGCATAGAAATCAGCCTTAAGAAAGTGCAGGCTGTGGAACGCGGGTTAGAGCTATTTCTGATGCGCTTGGAAAGAAACCTACTCTGACTCTACATACAGAGCAGGAGGTTTTACATACAGCAAATTTCCTGATGACACCTGGTCTGACCTCGGCCGGTATCACTCCATGTCCAGAAATGTTCTACCATAATTGTTTTTTCTTCTTCTTTTTAAAGAAGGCACAACATACACCACTAAGAGTCACCAAAATACATGTATTTACCATATTAAAGGTTTCCTAAAGCTTTCAGACAAATGTTTTGGCATAAAAATTCAGAATTATTAGGGCAATTTTCTTTCTACTAGCACCTAGAACTAATCAGAACCTGTTACATACTTTAAGTGCTCTTGTGAAGGTAGCATTTTCATGGAGCTTTCAGCCACACAGTTTGATTCTGTTCACGAGTCACTTGACGATGGGGTAAGAACAGCCAAACCGAAGCAAATGTCCCGTTGTGCCTCTTGAAACCTTTTGCTGCCTCCAGTGGAATAGCAAGTTGCTTTTTGAAGTTTCCTGTATTTCATTCTTGTCACAAATGGCATCTGAATGTAGCATGGAACCTAAATGAAGTATTGAAATTTTTGCTGTGTTAAGTCTCAGGCAAACATTTTCTGCCCAAAATCACACCGAGAATTTTTATTTCTGTATGTAAAGACTAGGACTTGTAAGCAGGCGTGCATGCCTGTTTGTGTATAAATATTACATGTACCTGACACATATTCCTCGTCTTAGTGACTAGCAGGCTAAATGAAAAGACATCACCTGAGAAAGCTGACAAATCAATTTCTTGTAACGCTGAGTCAGCTCAGGATGGTCCCTCTCTCCAGACGCCGCATCTCTAACTGAACAGCAGGAGGAGGATGATTGTGGGCACACAGACTTGGTCACGGAGAAAGAATTAAGTTGCATTTACTTGTGCCATTCGTGGTAAAAAGAAGCTGTGACCTTTCTGATAAGACATAGCAAGGACTACTTCTTGGAAAGCATTTATATACCTCTATATATAAAATCCTACCTTGGAAGAAATACATATTTAATTTCATGTATTTTAAGAGTACCAACTGGATCTTAATGCATCACAAAGCAAATTTTCTTCCCTGCAAGGCAGTTCCAGGGGAGTGATCACTGTGACCACCGCTTGAACGTGTCCTCACATATTCAAGACACTACACGGGGTTAAATAGAATATAGTAAAACATTTTCTCCTGATTACAAACAGGACACTTCAAAGTTTATGGAGGAGAAAGCAAGAAGCAGATGGGGAATAACATCACATGAACTCAGGCGAGAGCGGCTTGCAACAGGTTGCATCTGAGAGATGTCCTGACCTAGAGAAAAATCTCAAACTGGAAAATAGTCACATGAAAAATTCTGCACAAAACACTAGAGGGGTTTGTAGTCAGTGTTGCAGTGGGAGGGCAGAGCAACTTCCCAGCTGGGGGATCCACCGCAGTGAGCACCCTGCAGAGATCCATCGACTCCCTCGCAGCGCTGCCCACTGGCTGCAGATTTTCCGTGTGCAAAAGGCTCTGCAGAGCAGCCTGAGCTTCAGCATTCGACTTTGATTTTGAAACGACTTTTTCCTACTCAGTCACCCAACAGATTCTGCAAACAAACAGGTGTTTGTGTCACAGGACAAATTAGAGCATTTTAGTTAATTATACAACACTTACCAGTTCCTTTTTCTGTTGTAGCTATATATAACATTTTGAGGTCTATTAGAATAGCAAGACCATCATTTTTTCTCCTTTATTGAACTGCAAACTGAAGAAAACTGCTTCTGTCCAGTGACAATACCGTCAAATTACATGCGAGTTCTGTTTCAGCTTCTGCTTTTATGAAAAAAATAAGATTAATCCAAACTACTTGGCTTCTTTTTCCCAGACAGAGTCGCTCTGCTAGCAAGTGTCATTCAGTTTGCACCACAGCTGCAATGGTCATTCCAAAAGGTGTATTTCCATGTCTTAGAATCTTAGAATACGATGTTTTCTTGCAACACAGCTGCTCAGTTGTTAAATTCAAGAAATAGTCTCCCAACCAGAAGGAAACAGCTGCAGGATTTCTGCAAAGTTGTTCAGAAATGTAAAAATATAATAATCATGGTTTTGGCCCAGTAAATAAGAATTAAGTTCGGACTGAAAAGCTGCAGTTATTAGAGATTAACAGCCTTTATAATATGGCAAAAGTTTCTCGTCTGTCTTCCCTCAGTATGTAAAGAATTGAAAGCAAAAAGCAAATGAGCCCTGAGTGCTGGAGGAGACCAACGGAATCGATATTTACCATGGGAAGGTCGTTACCTCACAACCAGACTAAAAAGCTTTATAGGCCCGATGGAGATCAAATAATCACAGAGCATGACTATAGTCACATTTTAGAACTGCATCATTTCTCTAAAGAGAAGTCTATTAAGATGGCGTTAAGATTGGACTCATAAATCCAATAGGAAACACAAAACTATTTTAAAGGATCATGTTTACATTAGATACTCAAAATATTGTGAAAGCAAATTGTGGTTTCCACAATGAAAGAATGAGTGAAACAAGTTGTTATACACCACCACTCCATTTCCATGGCAGATTTAATAAACACGGCGAATGCCGAACTCTGACGTGTTAACACAGCTTCACAGAGGCACCAAAAAACCCCATTGCCTACGTTTGCACTTGGAGCAATTTAAAATAACAAATCTACAAGACCCTCTTGACTAAGAGACCTAAACAACAATAAAGCTCACAGATCCTCCTTCATCTGCTACGTAGTCTATTTTGACTTCTCCATTCCCGACATTTGGCTCTGGTAAATTTTGTCGACGAGCAGCTGTAGCCTTCAAATAGCAAATTTTCACCAACAACTCTTGCTCTTTTTCACTTGGTGAAATACCACAATGTTTCCTTCAAGTATTCTGATCTTTTTGCTAATGAAATCTCCATCTTTTCTTTAAGTGGGAAGAAATCATTGTTAAGTGGGTTCTCAAGGCATCTTCTGCCAGCCAAAGGACTAAAGGGACCATTTGGGAGAACCATGAGGGGATGGATCGCCAGTCCTGGACATCCTAACAAAAAGCAGAGGTGAACTGGGTGCAGCTGCACACCACTGCACTTCTGATCCTCTTAGTGCTCTTCCTCATCTCTTTTCTTACATACTCACATTAAATCTTTCATGTTTTGGTCTAAAAGTTGTGTTTCTGTTTCATCGAGATGAATGCCTTGCAAGTAAAGAAGCCTTGAGAACTTTGATCTGCAGTGGGAAAGGCAGCGGGTGCACCAGGATGACAACCGGGGAGAGATGAATTATTCAGCCAACATAAATCTACAATTTTTACTGTATGGGCAACTTAAAAAATGTATGAACTTCACTCTAAGCAACTATCATGAAGTGGGAGCAAAAAGTTACTCCAACAAACTCTCCAATCTCCTCCTTTGCCTTATTCCTCGTTGGCAAAAATGTGTTAATTGTAATGGTTCCTATTTTGATGAATAAAGACGTGTTTGAGCCTAGTTATGGTGATTTAAAATTCACGGTCTGAAACTGCAATTACTTTTGCACCAACCTAAGAAATCCAGCCTGCACTGACACGACAAGGATTCCAGCCTAACCACCTCCTACAGTCAAATCACAAGCAAGTTGTGGACCTATAAGCAACAAAAGCAAAACGTCACTGATCTTAAACATATACACATATACAAACAGGTTTCATTTTAAAGAAGACCTCTCTTAGCTGTTAATAAACCTCTATTAAATATACTTTCAGGGTACATTTTCAGGTAACATTTATGGTTATTGCCTGCTTTCTGCTTTAAAAGAACAGCAGCATTTTGGAGCCTGACCTCCTACTATTTACATACACACTATGATCAAACATGCAGAACATTTCTCCCCGTATTTGACTCATTAAATGACTGTGGACACAAATTCCTTGTCCAGAAAGAAAGAGGAATTACTAACTCTGACGAAATCCAGATACAGTGCTGGTTTGTTCTTTGCAACATTCCTGATTCATTTTCCAAACCCATCGAGATCCAGATTGTCAAATTCAGACTGGAATTCGGTTTTCAAGACAGGATACGAGGGTTTAAAGCCTGGACTTAAAAAGCTGTATATAGAAGAACAAAACCTAATATCCATAGAATGAGTAATTAGCACTAAATTCCCTCATACAGCAGAACGTGAAACAGCACTTTTCTCCTCTCTCACTCGCTAGAAATCCCATTCCTTCCTAATGAACAATGATCCGGTTTCATGCACAAATACCAAGTATTAACTCCTGCAAGAACTAACAAATATTTCATTTTGAGCAGTTAAACATTTCAGTGTTGATGCTGGCAAAAAAGAAGAGGAATTAAGTAGGTCTGGTGGAGACAGCAGAAGATATATTTACACTGAAGATAATCTACGCTAGTGTTCTGAAGTGCTAATTTTAAGAGCTTCTTTGCCTACTGCTGGCATGTGGCTGTTGTGTGATGGAGACCCACACGGGCTAATTTTACACATCTTGATCCAGCCTCAAGGAGCGGTGGAACTGCTACACAAGCCTTGGCGCTCGGGCCAGTTCAGACAAGCTCGCACATGCCACCGGCACCGCGGTGACGTTGTCCAAACTCCCACACCCTGATCCGACGGTGCATTCCACTGCAATGCTTCTCCTCTTCTTAAGAAGCACTTAGAACGAGTGTTAAATCCACTGTAGCCTCAGAATTCTGTATAAGATGCTCTTTTTTCTCCTGATAAAGAACTCACATGGTGAAGCAGAGTTGGCTCTCTGCAAATCTTAAGTGCATTATTAAGCTGTACAGCAATTAGAAGAAAGATACTGGTACCCAAGGCTTTGCAATTGTTCTTATATCACCTCTCAGGCCAATATGGGAATACCAAAGGTTATGAAATACACAGAAATATACTAAAAGCCTGTGCATCTTGCTCACACAATAGCCATCTTTTTTACTTTTGTCCCAAACCACATAGAACGTTTCTATCAAGAGCTTTGGAAACAACACAACTGGAAACAAAAGAGGCTGATGAATACCTAAGAAAACTCAGAAATTTGTCTTCACAGCTTCTTCCACACACGCAGATGTTTTTGTGTTGTCACTGCTGTTGTCTGGGTGGGTGGGTGGTGTTTTCATTAGGGGGTCCTGGAGAAAGAGCCGTTGAGCTGCAGGAGCAGTGGTGTCCCCGATGGTTCCACGCAAGCGCACACAAAGCCACCTTCCAGCACTGAATTCAGTATATGGGTCCGTCTTGATCCTTGTTTCAACCTTTGTTTCAGGCTCAAACAGACAAATGAACTGATTTTGGTTTTCTCTATAAAGGAAGGGAAAATACTTGTTGCACTTGTACCTTTCAAACTTCCCCTCAAATCTCGCTTTGGACTGACAAGATCTTCAGTTTCTATCCTTTCATAAATGAAGAAGTCAAGCTCTTTTTATGCTGTGAAGGGTGTCCCACCACGCTACGAATTCTGCTAAGGAAAGGGGAAAACAGGGATAAGAAAACCTGCACTTACACGTCCCCTGTCAGGAACATGGCCCATGGATCACCAGGTACCTGACAGGTAGGTGAGGTGTGCACCAGGCAGGTAAACTCATCCTTACTTTGGTCCTGTTGGAATACAGCTGTAATTTAAAATATCTCAAGTTCATGCAAATGAGAGATCATTAACATGTTTACTAATTCCAAGTGGTTCAAATGGTCTCAAATATTGAAAGTTATCGTATTTGTAATAGGAAGGTTGCACAACAGGAACAGGTCAAGGACTCTGACCTTCATCTGGTGGCACCATTGGCCTTATATCTCTTACTGACGTGCAGGAAACAGTGATAACTCCTGAAGGAGCCCAGATGCTTCTTTGATTCATCAACCTAAAGCACCATAGCTGAAGAGTTACAAGGAAAAACTGCAGAGCACTGGGGGCATGAATCTGGGGCCAGAGCGTTCAAAATCCAGATGCAACGAGGTGCTTGCACAAGCTCCTGAGGTACATCAGTGGGAACTGTGCAACCCAGGACACGGCATCTGCAGAGATACTTTGGTAAAAAACCCTTTCCTGGAGTGTTTTGACTCATCTTCTTCCTTTAAAGAGCTTCATGACAGGCTTGTGAACTCCAACACTTGAATAAGTTCTTGGGTGTTACAGTATTGCAGTGGAGACACCAATGGCGATGCATTTTGAAACTGTTTATGGGGGAATCTAAGTTTGGTTTCCTCTCCTCGTGTGGCTATACAGAAGCATGGTAAAACACAGCCTGCCCCCATTTTAATTCATTTAATTTCCTTTTATTGTTCCCAGTTCATCCCACTTCCCCTTCCAATGCCCCTCACTGCTAAGGGCAGTTTTCTTGCAATAGAGCGCTTTAATTCAAGAAAGGTCAGGTGGTCTTAAATGTTTTATTAACGTAACTTTGAAAGGCAAAACCACTTAACTAGATCTTCTGTGGCATTTTCATGAAAGGAATCTAAAAAAACCCTGCATTCCCTAATTCAACTTTTCTTTCCTTATTTAAATCAGAAAACACTACCCACATTCACTTCCAGCTTCCACATGGCTGCTGTGGTCACATCCCCAGCCTCTTAGAAGAAGTTGGTCTCCTGGATCAAAAGCTTCCAGAAGATTTTAGTCTTCCAGGTCATTTATTTAACTCTCAACACCAGAAAATTAGAGAGAAGTCAGAATTCTGCCTCAGGAACCGGCGTCGCAACACCTGCAGCAGTTAAATTGCAAGCAATGGATCGTTTGCAGTGACTCTTCTTCACGTTGCTCAAGAGAGGACAAATTATGCCAAGTTTTAAAGTCTTGCCATTAGCTCCTTACACTGAAAGACTTGTTGGCAAAGAAAGGGAACATCAGGTTCCCCTTCAGAGAAGCAGGTGAGCACAGAGATTATGTTCAGCTTCTGCCCCTATTGAGCATCACAGAAAAGGGCTGGAAGCTCTGGGGTTTAGTTGGTTACGTGGCTGGGTAGACCCCTTCCCCCTCCAGCGATGACTGATGAAGCATCAGACTCACAGGTCACACGTGTGATGAGTTCATGACGTCCACAGTTGAGTTTCAGCAATAAAATCACCCAGCAGCACTGGGAGTTCGCTCAGTGAGAAACCAGCTGTGCTCCTCGCGCCCAGCAGCGCCGGTCGGTGTCTAACAGCTGCCCAGCTTCTCGCACTCATGCCTTGCTACTTACATCACTTTTTAAAGCAAAAATTATGTTTCAGAACAGAACGCTGAAAGAATTAATTTGCAACGTGACAAACAGCAGCACAGCGCTTGCCCCAAGTTCAGATCGGGGTTTCTCACAGTGACAGGGACACGGCGGCAAGCACCAAGATGCACGGTACCGATGTGAAATAAGCACTGATGCTGCTGGATTTGAGGTGCCGCTACTTTCTTAATAACCACATTAAGAAAAGAAACTGAAGGCTGCAAAACCCAGCAGGTAGGTGATGGTGTCACATTAAACAAGAGAAGGCACATGGTTAACGGTGTCGGTGTCTGACAGGGAGAATAAAGGAGCAGTTGCACCTGGGAGAGGAGGAGACGGGGACTATAAAGTTCTATTTTCAGCTGCATTACTGACTTGTATCAGATCAGCCAAGGGACATAAGCAGAAATTTAAGCCTGTAAAATGATCTGAAAACACCTGTTTGCAGAGGTATAGTATGTTTTTGTGACACGCTTTGGAAATACTTTGAATCAGAAGCACAGTGAGGTCCACTTAAAGCCGCTGTGACAGTCAAGATTCTAAGTTCTCAATCTATATATAAAAAAAATCTCAATTAAATGGTGTTTGTGACTGAAATTGTATATAGTTAGCTCTCCTATCAACCGGGATGCTGGGAAATTCAGTAACAAAACATTCCAGTAAAAATATCTCTCTTCACTATAATACGTTTGAGGTTACAGCCTTTCATATTATTCATCAACATGATTTTCACCTTCCTTCACAGTCAGGTTTTCCCTTAACGAGACGCACAGCCCGCATGCCAAAAAAGCTTTTAGAACCTACATTTGAAACGACTAATTCCAATATGCAGCTGGATACGCTTTCTTTTGGCTCTTCTGCCACAGCATCACCGTGTTGTTTGGAGAAGCAGCTCTCTCCATTGCCAGCCTCCAAGGTTTACATGAACACTTTAGAATATACAAATTCCAACTCGCACCACTTAAAAGCGCAGAGTCCAAAACCCAACACATCCCAAGAGATACTCTGATTTACTCAGAGTATTTTTCTCATCATCACACACAGACCTGCAACAGGGACCAGCGTGCAGCGACTGCCTTGAGCTGCTCTACGACCCCAGCAGGCACACTCGTTCTGTTCTTCATGGGGAGGCCTCTTCTTTAGTTTCTTGTTCTGCTTTTATTTACAGTTCCCATATCCACACAGAAACATGACCAAAAAAAGCATCAAAGGCAAAAAAATCATAGTAAATACCATTCTCATTTTCAGAAACTATGCAAAATATAGTGTGAATTGGCATATCAGGATACATAACTGCTAAAATAAATACTAAAGCAAGAAAAAAGAATTCAGATTGATGACTTAAATGTTTGTTAATTTAAGCCATCACAGAGAGCGTTTATTTAAAGCAGTGATGGAAATAATTCCATCCCGGAGGCAAGAGATTGCTCCTGCCCTCCAAGTTAAAAATAATATCACCATTAACCTCAGCAACAATCTTCTAATTGCCAAAGATTACAAATCTTTTATGCAACATTCATCCACTGAGAATTCAATCACTCTGCTTTGCCTTCCAAACCCGCTACTGCCATAGTAGCTGTAAGGAAAGTCCCTTTTAAACAAAAAGTCAAACTTATGTGATGTATTTTATATGAAAGCATAAAATATTTTGCAGAATGAAGAAGCCTGTCATACTAACCTCTGTGTAAATTAATGTAGCACCTCACATTACGATTTATGCATGAAACATGGGCAAGAAACGGGGCTGCTTGGAGCTCTTCTCTGGCACGTTGATGCCAATTGGCGCTACGGGTAGGCAGCTGGTCCTGCGTTTTGTTCCCGAAGCCCCGAGCAATAAGGACTGTGGAGATGTGCCAGCAAAGCAGGGACGGGCAGCAGAAACAAAGGGGGCAAAGTTTAGTTTTCAGAGCACCCCGAGTTACAAAACTCTCAGTGCTCTTTCCAGAACTATGAAGAAAGGCTGCCAAAATGAACACTCGTTTTCTCTGTTTCAAACACGCACAGAGATAAACCAGCATTCATCCTAAACCATGGCAATAACCCTCACACACAAATCTCTCGCATTTTGGATCTCATATAAAAAATGGTACAATGAAATAGAGTTGTTTTCCTATAGCTGCACGATGATTTTTGCTAGGACAGATTGTTATTAAACACACCCAATCTTCCAGCAGTCTAAAATTAAGGCAAGCTACAATGCAAAACCACACACAATTCTCCCTTTTCCCCTCTACTCACATTTTTGCCTTCAAGTCCCGAGCTCCCCTTCTCGTCTCCCTCACCCCCCTCCTGCATCAGAGCCCCTGAGCCTTGTTATTCCAGGAAGAACACTGAATGCTTCCAATTGCATGGCCAGAAAAGGTAGTGACAGCTTTTTTTCTTCAAGCAGTCAGTAAAAATGTACTTTCCTTGTCTTGGTTCAGAAATCCCAGCAGAATCCTGCCCACAGACAAGGGGCTGAGTCCTCATGGCAGCAGCTGTGAGCAGGTGTCTGAGCATCACGGGCCCAGGACCAGGTGATCATTATCATGGGCCTCTCACAATAAAATCTTGCTTAATCTCAATTAGAGGAGAACATGAGTTATTACATGCACTGTAATCCTGTGTATGACTTCGGTCAGTTCGGTGTCTCCCAATTTAATGAGATTGTCTCCTTACCAATGTTGCTGCTTCTCTCCTCCTTATTAACTAGACACTGTTTTTATCTATCCTGTAGTGATTTTCCTGGTCCTCCCTGTGTTGTTTCCCTTTTCTTCCACACCAATAAAGGGCTCAACTTACGAAGATCAATATACTATGTTATACTATATATATATCAACATACTATGAATATACTATGTTAAATGGGATCATCCAGACTCTTGTCCAACCTCCCCGCTTCTCAGCAGAAATAAACCCGCTGTAATCACATCACACAGATGTCAGATTAAAACAAAACCCAAACCACACACACAAAATGCCCACTCAAACAACAAAACCCAACAACATTAAAAAGCACCTTCACCATCCTACTTAGTGTCCTGTACATCACTAAACAGACCTGGGCAATTAAAAAAAAAACCAACAAAAACCTAGAAAAATTAGAAAAGAAATCCACACCCAAATGCAGGAAAGCAGATGAAAGCTCAGGGTTATGAACATTAAAAAGCTAAGGAGACAAGCAGTTTCCATCCTCCCCGTAGTCCAACACTAAGTTTCCACACAGCCTTGGAGATACATTTTATTTAATGCCGATTGCAGCCAGATATTTCAATAGCTGTTTCAGTGTGTGTTTGGAGGAAACACAGCAAAAGTACTAAAAGTGTGGGACAGGCATAGGCTACCTGCAATTAAATCATGTTCCCATGTAAAGTTTAAAGAAAATGCAAGCGAGCTGTGGTAGACCAGAGAACTACAGCATGGGCCACGCATTTTCACTTCTCACAAGAAATGTTTTATGCCCTCCAGCAGTTTTCTATCCGGTAGAGAACGGAAAAGTAAAGAGATTTATTACATTAAAAAGTGTATTGATTGAAAGCAGTACTGTATGACAGTTTCGGCTATTATAACAGGACTTAATAAAATCAAATGTTTACCCCTGAAGGGGATTTTGAAAAAACTAAATAAGCCTTTTCAACATTTATGACAATGAGAAAATTTGCAAGGGTTAACATTTTAGCACTGAAAGTAAAAGCAAATAAATGTTCATTTCTTCGGGAGAGCTTTGAGGTTTGCCGACATGACGTGCTATGGATAATTGCATTGTGGCTTAGCAGTTAAAACACGTACTTTGATTGTCTGGCTGGAGATGTCAGCTGCTCGCACAGCTGTGAATCAGACAAGGTCGGAGATGATGAGAGCCGGCAATGTTTCAGCATCATAATCAATTTGTATCAGCAGCAGGACTGGTACTCAGCGCTGCCACGCAGCTCCCACAAGTTCATTATGGCACCCGTCTGAAGAAACGATGATCCTCCCTGTCCCCTCGGCCGCTTCTATCACACGACAACTGGGACCCTGAGCCCCATCCCAGCCCTGTGCCACACGCAACCACTCAACAGCCGCTTTCCCACAGGAACTTTTCTACAAGAGTAGAAAGAAAGATAGATTTTTTCCATTCAGGTTATTCTATGGCATGCAAATTACTCTAGATCTGTAAGCCTGGTCTTCAGTACTTTCCATTCTTTTTATTTCATGAATGCAATCAAGACAGTTCACTGATGAGGAACAGCTTTGCCATCTAAATATCAGGCCTTACGGCATATAAGGTTAATTATTTAAGTTACAGGGCGTTTCAAGAAGATGGACCCGATTTCAAAGCAGTATATTTCACAATGGCAACACGCTACAATTACACAAAAGCTTACAAATGGTTAAATGAGTTATCAAGCATTTAATCATTCAAAACGTTACGCCCCACCCTTTCAGATGGTATGAGTTTCATTCATGGGCGTTCCACGGTTGCAGGAACGTAGTGATTTCAAATCGGGTTCATCTTTTTGAAACACCCTGTACAACTGACGCACTCTCTCTCGTCTCCTCTGCTTACCCCAACTCAAGCATTTCTTAGCATTCTGGCATCTGCCAACCATTTCCTTGTAAATTGCAATGACATTTAGATTTTCTAAAGCTGTGCTGCTTTCAAATGAAACCTCTACACTTGGCAAAGTTTTAAACTGACTTAGTAAAACATTAGGTGAAGTGTTTAACACCAGCTCAACAACAGGAGTAAAAGCACACAAACAGCCTCAATGAAATAAATTCTCCAACTTATTGCAACTATTAATTTTGCATACAACTTTTAATAGCCCATAGAGCACGAGTTGTCTGTATGTACATCTTTGTCAGGAGGGAAACTTCCTTTTGGGCTTGGCTTATCTGTCAGCTTTGTTGTCTTCTTACCTTCAGGGTGAACTGAAACTCTACAGGGCTAATAAAGACAAAGAGTCATTAAATCTTCACGATCTTGTACGTGGAAGATCTCTTGGGCTGACCATGAAGCAGAGAAACTGGTCTGTCCAGCTGGACTGGTATCCAGTAACAGAGTCACTGGTGGTGAATGGTGACGAATAAGTGAACCTGATGAGAAAGTCAGCAACCGAAGGGAACTGAGAGTTATAAAAGTTGTTTTAAAGAAAAAGTGCGGGCAAATGGAGCACAGGTTGTTGAGGTAGAGCGACCCCTGATCAAATGAAGATACAAGGTTCACGGGATGCTCGGGTACCAAAGCACAGTCACACGATGGCCTGGACAACAGGGGACATGGGCATGAGGACATTTGCTTTGCAGGGACACAGAGTAAGGAGGGTGGCAGCAAGGCCCAAGGGGTGGGTGAGTTCACTTGAACCTTAAGTTTTTAACAAACATGACAGTTACGAAGCGGAGCCAGAGGCGTGTGCCTTTCTGTGCATAATTATAGCAGCTGCTGCCCTTAAATTAGTTTTGGAAACTTTCCTTTCAAGGGCATAGATTCAAACCAAAGGGCACTGCAGAAGTATTTTGTTCCTTTTCTTAGATCTATCAGTATCTATGTCGTGCTTAAAGCAAAGAGCAAGTCCTGAACCTTGAGACCCAAGGAACATTAGCGCCTGTTACCTTTGGATCGCCCTTCTGAGTCACAAAACTTGACCAAGCTTGCATGTGACGATTTCCGAAGAGATCAGTATGTTCAAAGGCCTTCCTACAGGGTCAAGAGTGCTGCGGAGAATTGCAGCCACCAACAAAAACTAGATGGGGCAAAACAAGGTGTCCCCATGCCAGGTGATTGTTTAAGAAGTGAAACTGTCAGAAGCCGAAACTCAGTTTTACGGAACAAGTTACACCAGAATCATCCGGATTCCTAACAACAGGGAGGAAGGACAAACACTACTCCGGTCCAACGGACCTACTGAAAGTACCACACTCAAGACAGAGCCGGAGCAATCTGCTGTTTTCACTAACCCCACATGACAGAAGAATCCAAATGTTCTTTCACACTATTAAACACTATTAAAAATGTCCAAGTTCCTGGCTTGCAGAATGGAATCGATCAAAATCCCACTGCCCCAAAACTGTATTTAAATTTGTTTATTATACATCCAGGCTTTTAGCAAGCAGTATCACTAGCACAAATCAGCACATTCTTAAGCCATTTAAGACGTTGCTCATTCCTGAGCCTCGACCCATCTTTCGAGGTTGTGAGGTACCTCAGGACACGGCCCCAGGAGCACTAGCGCAGGGTATCAAGTTAAAAAGCGTCAGGCACTCAAACAACTGCGGTCCGAACATTCCTGTTCGGGAGCCATGAAATATCCTCCCCATCCACGGCGATGGAAAAGCTGCTGAGCATCGCCTATGGAGCAAGAGCACGTATGCAAACACTTCCTACGGAGTAACCTGAGTTACTCAAGTTCATGGAGAAACTTAAATGACTTCCATAATCTGAAACCATCTAAGAATTCAAAATGGATTTAATTAAACCGGTGGCAATCAGTTGGCTGCCTGTGCGCCCAAACACAGAAGCACCGATGCAAGCTAAGCCGGCAGACTACATTTAAAATTAATTGACTTTTTGATTTTTATAGAAATTGAAAAAGACTCAATTCTACACCCAATGATACAGCGGTGAACGGCAGCGATAAGAGTTCCCACTTCCAATTACATATTTTTACACCATTTTAATCAATTTTAAGCCAGTTTTGAACAGCAAATGAGCATATAGCGTAGACCTAAAAATCAAATAAGCATGGTTTGGTAGGGTGAAAATCATAACCCTGCAACACAATACCCAAGAATCAAAACTCGGACAAACTAAACAAAATGACAGAAATGTTCCTATATATCATTTTGGCTCATATTTTAGGCCACCGGTGTGGAATTTATAAGCAGATTTGAGAGCTGTATATCAACATGACCTCACCTTGTAAATATTTACCCAAACATTTAGGCCACTTTGCAGAGGACTCTAGATTAGAAACTGAAGGAAATTACTATAAAAGGAAAACCATCCCAGCAGTTTCTTATTAAAAACTGCAAAGCCACAAAGACTTCACCTTCCAATGAGGCTATAACATCCCAAAACCTGAAAGGTGGTGTTTGATTTATTCTTTTATTTTGTAAGATCCCAAGTCATCGATCCTTAGTGGCCTTTATGCAAAAGTATGATAGATAAATTTTCATCACTAGGTTTGCTTAAGTAATTCAGTATCAGAGGAACAGGTTTTGAATTAGAATTAGCAGATCCAGTTAAATTTAGAAAATAAAAGTGTTAGCTTGCCTTTATTTCAACATGGCATAAACACCTTCTGCTAACAGGATCGGAAACTAAGGGAAAAAGAAAAAATTCAAAGATCATCAAAATAAAAATATTAGCTCATTAGTTCATATTTGGTAGAAGGCAAACGTTATCTTCCAACCGCCAACTATCACCTCCAATTAAATGGAATAAATTTCCCTCTATTGATGCCTGAAAAGAAGCTCATCATCACAGCCCAGCATAACCCAGGTGAGTTCAGGTG